>NW_010322421.1:0-642 GCF_000700745.2 Antrostomus carolinensis
GGAAGGGATTTCCCTGTCCCATGTCTTTTCTCTGTTAGCCCATTACAACCTCCGTGCACTCACCTACAGAGACTTGCCCACTGACAGGGCACTGGCTGTGTGCATGTTCCTGTTTGGAGGTTCAAGGGGCACAACAGCCTGATGGGTCCAGAAAAGGTGATGCTGGTGCTGTCCGCAGGCAGAAGAATGGCTGAAGGCACTTTAGAAGGCTCCTAGCAGACCTACTGACCACTCAAAGCTTCAGCTCAGGAGTCTCAATGACTTGTTCAAACCTGAAATGTCCTTTGCTATTTCTCTTCCACTCCCTCCCAATCCCTCCTCCTTTCCCTGCCCTCAAAGTAGGAAAAAGAAAACAAAGTCCTGGGAAATCTCTTCATCTTTGTAGCAAACCCTGCCTTGACCTTACTCTTGAAACGTCCCCTTGCAAGTTTCCTAATGCTTGGGACCCTGCTCTTCTAGAGACCCTGATCAGAAGGAGAGCCCTGGGCACCCCTGGGTGCTTGCACCTGCCATTGTCCCTAGCAGAAGGCAGCTGTCATGCTCCCTCCCACTGACAGTGCAGCAGGGCAACCCTGCTCTGGAGCATGATCTTCTCCTCTACAACAGAGACACTGTGAGTTTACAGATCCTGTAAACTTTGGG
>NW_010322421.1:994-1387 GCF_000700745.2 Antrostomus carolinensis
AGCTCCTCCTGGGCAGAGCTGTCTCTCTGCAGCGCTGCCTTGTTGCCATGAGCTCCCTCCATCCCAGGAGCCCAGCCCAGCTCAGCAGCAGAGGACCATCACAAGATGTCACTTTCTCTGTCCCCTCTGGGCTCCCTCCAGGTGTCCCTGGGGCTCCAGGGGAACCTGCTGTGGATCAGGCTGAAGCCATCACTGATGTCCCCTCCCCAGCTGGGGAGAGAAGCTTCTTTCTAGTCGCAGCGTTTTTCCTCTCAGAGTGAAGTCTAAGACTAACATTTCCTGTCCCATCCATTAGACAAGACAACTAGACCATGGCCAGGAGGGATCTGCTTTACCCCTGCTGAGGAAAGGGACGTAGCTGAGTCCAGCAAAGCATCTCATCTGTGGGACTGT
>NW_010322422.1:0-5483 GCF_000700745.2 Antrostomus carolinensis
TAACTCTATCCTAGCAAAACCAGGACACCATACTTACAGCTTGCAGTTTTTAAGAACCAGTTGACATCTGTACTTTCAGTTA
The DNA here is from genome assembly GCF_000700745.2 of Antrostomus carolinensis. Lineage (NCBI taxonomy): Eukaryota > Metazoa > Chordata > Aves > Caprimulgiformes > Caprimulgidae > Antrostomus > Antrostomus carolinensis. Next base: position 83 of record NW_010322422.1, read on the forward strand.
TATTGATCATTTTAATAATGTTAGCTGAATAACCTTTGATTTAATGAATATGCCGAAGATCAATTTCCACTCAATATCAACACTTTTCTATCTGAGCAGTAGGAATATGTACTAAATTAACGGGTAGGATTAATCTCTTTTGAGGATATTCTGAACTATCTTTTACAGTGTCACCTGAAATAAACTTTCATATTCTTTACAAAGTTGCATATGAATGTCTCTTGATGATTTCATATGTGTAAATAACTTCACACTGGAGCCAAGGAAATATTTCTGAGGATTTGATAGAAACACTAAATGATGCATAGTGGAAAGGAGGGTCAGATTTACAGGTTTATGCTCAGATCACACTGTCTTCATGTGCAGAATCATGGAATCATTCTGGTTGGAAAAAACCTTGATAACCCTCAATATGCCCAATTGTAAAAAAAGGTTTGCTCAACACAGGTACTGTTCTAGCAACTCTGTTTGGTGCATTGCAGACAATATCATACTTAGAAATGTAGCGGTGAGCTTGAGAAGGAATCCTTTATTCCATTTGCCCCATGGTATATTACAAATACTTTAACTCTTTCTTTTTTTAAGTCTTTTTAAGCACTCACCCATATAGATTTATCAGATTCAGTATTAACCTTCTTAAGTGACAAGTTCAAGCTTAAAATTTTACTTTAAATACAGTCGTTAAATGTATTTAAACCATACATAAGACATTAAAAAATAATGTATCCTATGTATTATCATTATTGCTCATTATACTTAATACAATATGGTCTAAGAACCAAGTATGGCAAGATAGCAGAATACTGGTATTGAGGATGAAAGATGATCCTTATTCTGATAGCTACCAATCTCAATCAACAAAAAAGAATGGGCAGAAGGGGAGCAATATTCCATTCATACCAATAAAACAGACAGATGGCTGCAAGTTCAATAATAATTCCATGACTGATTCACTTTTATGTCATTATTTCAGCTTCTGGGTGAGAATCACAGAAATCAGCCCGCATGCTTCAATCTCTGTGTGAACGGTTTTGTGCAGCTTTTCTGCCAGCTCCTTTCTCAGGTAGGAAATCTGATTTCTGTTTACAAATGCAATTCCTTCCATACTTTAAGCAAGAAATAGTACAAATTTTCATCCCTTGGAACTTCCTAGTGATTACTATGATCAAAGTCTACAACTGCAATTAGGTGGTAAAGTAGAAAATTAACCAAATATGTCATTTAGAAGAATTTGAGAAGTCCGGTAACAAAGGGAACTTCATAAATGAGAAGTTTTAGTTATATTCAGTGCTTGAAAAGGAGGAGAATGAAACCCTGTACTATGCTGTCATCTATCATGCTGTGCATCATACTGGAAGGGACAGAGGGAGAGAAGGAATAGCTGCATTAGACACCAGAGAATCAACAAATGGTCCCACTGAGTGCCTGCTGTTTGGGCTACTGATCAGTTCAAATCCAGATGCATGCTTCTGCTGCTCCCCTTGCTCACCTGCAGTATGCTCTGAATTAACAATTGCTTCCTTCCACTCCTGTCCTGCTCTCCACAGTTGCCCTAGGCCTTTTGCTTCTGTTTGATCTGTCTTTCATGCAGGCCACTTTGTTATGGCGACTGGGGTTTTTTCACCACTCAAGGTAATCAGAATCCAGGACAGTAAATAAGCAGGTGAGAACGACCCAGAGTTGCTTGTACTGCTGCTTAACTCACTGTATGGCTCAGATGGACAGAGATATGAGGGTTTTAAAATGGTTTTGCAAATCCTCACAGAAGAATGATTTCCTGAAATAGCTGTCACACTCACCTTTTACATCCCATTATCATTCAAGTCACTCCAGGGGTGACAGCAGGTTGTTTTGGGGAGGAAGTGTTAATTCCCAAACACATATTCTTCTCAGCTGGATTATGTTATTAAAAATATTTTTTCATATTTCACTGTCTCATCTTTTTCAACCTGAACTACAAGTAAGGAACTCATGCTTCATAGAAGCAAGCCAAAGTTATCCAAAACAAAAATCATTAGGAACTTTGTATCTCACATTCCCCTTGTTTAAGGAATAGTAAGCCAGAAGTTTTAAGGGTGGTTTCAATCTGGGAAGACAACAAGCTGATTTTGAGCTAAAAGGAGATAAAGAAGTAATACTCAGAAGCCAAAGCTTATAAGTAAAATTTGAGAACTTCACTTAAAACAAATTTGGAAATACTTCATCTTTCTCTTCAGAATAGATCTGACGATTTTTAAACTGAGCCAGTTACAGAATGGCTTAAGGCAAGGTTTATATTGAAAGTTTTTTTCTAACCATAACTTTGGAGAGCAGAACAGATTGGTGAAGCTTTAGATGGAATTCAACTTCCATAGAATATGCAATTTCACAAAACTAGATACACTCAACAGAAAGAATGCAGCAATGTAAGAAAGACCATACTGTGTCAAGCCCAAAATGTAGATAATCCAGTATCCTATCTCCAGAATCAGTTGACAGAAGATAACTAAGGAAGAGCATAAGAAGAGGGCAAACCCACTCTGATACCTTCCAGATTTGGATGTCTGAGAGGCAAAGTCTTTGCATTCAAGAGCTTATGATGAATTTTTCTTCCACCAGTTGTTCAATACTTTTTGAAATGGGTAAATTGGATTGTTAAAAAAATGTAAACATATCAGCTGGAAATTCTGTAATGGAGTTAAAAATTTTAAGTTAAATAATTTTGATAACTTGTTTTGAAATAGCTTCATTTTTATTTTTTTACCCCATGTTGTAATATAACAAAATACTTAAAATTCAAAGATGAAATAAAACACTTCTATTTTATTGCAATTAAATGTTTAGTATGAATCAAAACAATATTAGGGTGGGTTTGGTTGGCTGGTTGGTTTTTTCTCTTATTAAGAACTTTGACATTTCAGAGTGTATTCCACATTAGAAATTTAGCCAAATTTTTCAAATCTTGACATTTTTTTAAAACAGAAGGTCCATCATACAAATAACTATAGTCATTGCCTCTCTGCCTGGCACAAATCTCTAATCTGTGTCTTGCATGCTGTGCTTTCTAAGCTGTACAAACATTAGTTAACACTATTTGAGGATCCTCAAAACCCTCTGAACACAACTGAATGTACACCAAACTATGTGCAGTCAGAAAATGTACAGGGAAGGAAGGGATTTTAGCACATACCTCTCTTGTATGCAACATACTTAGGACACCTATTTGTTCACTGACTGAGCAACTCCAGATGGAAACATCAATATACAGGTGTGTGATGGAAAGTACACTACTTTTAACATCCTGACTGGAACAACAAAAGACCATGGAAATATAAGTATGTCACATCTGCTTAGATACTAGAACATTAGCAGTGTTGTAAATTCTCATCATTTTATCATGAAGAGCTTTTCTTTTTTTTTTTTTTTTTTAAACTTCAAACCACAGCAAATACCTCTGAACTGAAGAAAAATGAGTGAAACAATTTTTGTTTTCACTTTCATATGGGGAAAAAAAAATATATTTTCCAAACTTTTTATTTTCAAAGAGATTGGGTTCCTGGGTGAGCTCCTGAATATGTCCAGGGACCCCCCCGTATTCCTGCTCCCCAAATCCACCAAACTCAAGGACCTAGGGATTACAGTGCAGATGCCACCAGGTATGTGAAGCAAAGTTTCCTTGAAATAAGAAATAGCATGCACAGGGGTATAAGGGGCACATGTCCAGGTCTCATCTCAATAGAAAATGGCCAGATGAACACTCAGACCCAGACTTAGGATGGTCTCCAGGGCCAAGTAACCTAGGTGTAGCCAAATACAGATATCTATCTTGCAAATCAACAAAAAGATGAAGTATTAATGAAAAAAAAAAAGTATAATTTTGAAAAAAAAAGAAGTATAATTTTAAAAAAATAAAAGTTTTTTGTGAGTACAGCCATTTTTGTGATTTGGTCCTGGCCAGCAACGGTTTTATCAGGGGCTAAAAATAATAGGCCAACATCCCTTGCCACAGTACTGCTGTGTTGTAGCACAACTAAGGAAGGGAGATGAAGAAAGGAGGATCACTCTCTGCAGTTCAGAGAACTGCATTCAGCTTTCTATTTTCTGACAGCAAAATGTTTGTGCCTCTTACCATCCTGCCAGCCAGTCTCAGTTTTCTGCAAAAGTCCAGTGTAAAACACATAGAATTTCTCAAGCATTTATATTTGCCCTTCCTTTGTAATAACTGAAAGACTCACTGGAAGTTGGAACAGGCATTTAACAATTGACTGTATTTTTTTCAGTCATAGGAAATAGATCTTTTCTTTAAAGAACAGATTAAAAACTCCTGATCTATCTGATAAAAAGTGAGTTAATTATACCACCCTACATTGTAGAAGGTCATACTGACACCTGGTGGGCTCTCATACCTACAAAAATTGCTCCCACCGTGAATAATTCATGCAAGAATAGTAACAATGTCAAAATAACAATGTGATTGTGTCTGTATCTGGATTTAGCAGATATTATTCAAAACCTGAGATCAGAGGTAATGAGTCCACTCTTCAGTACCATGCTGAAGTACTGCCTTTTAATTAGCTGACATGTTAATTCACATATGCTGCTGGCCCTGGCTGCAGGCATGAGAAAGCCACAAGCTTTCATAAACAGCAATTAAGGGTGCCAGAGCTACCACAACAGCTCTGCAGCTGCTCTGGGAGTTATCAGGAGATTTCACAATGACACATTGCATTAAACAGAACTGTAGCCAGTGGGAGTAAAAGTGTTTTATTACTATTATTGCTATTGTAGAGCCTAGTAGATCTAATCATGGACCAGCACCCCATCACAGAATGCACTATATAAACCATGAAAATGATGGGCCTGCCCAAAGTAGGCTATAATCTAATTATAAGACAAGGAACAGTCAACAGATTGAAGGTGCTACAAACCAACACATCAGAGCCCAGCCCTTAAACTGATGTAATTAAACAGGAAGCTTCTTTTTTTTAAAAAAAAAACCAAACAAACAGAACCCACAGAGAGCTGCAGTTAAAAAAAAAAAAGGTATGTGTGTGTGTGTGCATATATATATATTTATACATAAAATTAATGTCTCCATGTCTTTCAGGTTTTCTTCAAACAGCAACTCTGAGAAGGAAGAAATGTCTCCTTCCTGTTAAGAGAGAGTAAATTCTGAAGGGAAAATATCTCAGGTTCATCTGTGGGGAGGATTATTTCCGTAACAAGAGAAGATTACCCTGAATCAAACACACAAAAGTTCTTGGGAGATACACTGTGCCTCTACTGCTGTTAAAAGAGGAAGGAAAATATTGCCTTTTTCACTCTGAAACAAACAGGATTGTGTACTTTTGCACTGACTGTTGTGTAGGAGACTGTTATGATGTTTCTATGACTGTCCCGATCCGATGTCGGGGATCACTTA
>NW_010322423.1:0-66537 GCF_000700745.2 Antrostomus carolinensis
GGTTGTTCTGCATTTGTGGCCAAGCAGAGGGAAAAGGGGAGGCAGCTAAAGGCAGGGTTACAGCGGGCTGAGCTGTTGATGCAGACGGATGTGAAGGAGTACCTGCTGCCGTTACAGGGTGAGGTGTGTGTCCTGAGTCAAGAAGTGAAGGGATTTCCAGGTAATGTTGGGAAGTAGAAGTTGGAGTAAAAATAAATACCAGGTGGATTTTTTTTTTTCCTTCCTCTGATAGGGACAGTTTGACATCTAGATTTTATTATAACAGTATAATTAATTTCTAAAGATCACCTATCATCCCATCCCACCAGCCCTGGCTTTGGATGTGCCACAGCTTCCTCATTCCTACGGTGTTTGTCACTGGAGATGCTCAAAGTCTCCTGGGGTTGTGCCAGGAAGGTTTAGATTAGATATTAGGAAAAATCTATTAGGAAAAAAAGTCTTCACTAAAAGTGTTGTCAAGCATTAGAACAGGCTGCCCAGGGAAGTGGTGGAGTCACCATCCTTAGAGGTATGTAAAATATGTGTAGATGTGGTGCTTAGGGACATGGTTTAGTGGTGGACTTGGCAGCATTAGGGTAACAGTTGGACTTGATGATCTGAAAGGTCTTTCCAACCAAAATGATTCTATGATTCTATGCCTGTCCTTTGTTAAGACACTTCTGTGACTGATACACAAGTCTCTGAAGCTGGTACTGACTCATAGTTTGGCTTTGGATGTAATTTAAATGCAGTTCTGTTGAACTAACTATCTGCTGAAATGTAACAATCTCTTACAGAAACAAACATTCAGGTTTTCATTAAAGATTGCTAGCCCTGTGATTAGGGGAAAACACAAATGAATGTGGATGGGTGTATGGTTCTTCTCCAGCCTCCAAGAGATTGCATGAAGTCTTATATGCAATGTGTTTTAAAACTAACAATGGCAGTAACTGGTATCTTCACTCAAACTTGAGCTTCTAGGAGAAGCTTGAGCAACAATCTTGACGTAGGCTGCCTTTGTGCACGTGAAATTCAGATGTAGAGATGGATGCAGCTGCGAGGCACTTTCTCTGAAGGGTTGTTATTTCTAGAGTTCGTTAGACACATCTAATTGTTTTAACTCACTGACCTCTAAGGTACAGAGGAAGGATTCTGATTGAGGGAACATTTTATCTCCTGTCTTTGCTTTTGAAGATGACCCTTTGTTAAATGTCCTCAGTCTAAAAGCACACACAAACATAATTCCTTAATTTTGCTCTACGAGATTTTATGCTGTCTCAGCAGCTTCCCCAGATGGATTATTTAGGCTTAAGCTGGATTCTCAAGGACAGAGTGAGAGCAGGTGTGGTTTCTATTCTGGCATTTTAAGTCTTTGAATTAAGTCTTGGAGTTACATGTGTAGTGAAACACTTTTTTTTTTTTAAGTGGGATGGGAATCTTTTAATACTGTCTCAATATGACATTTTTCTTACTGTGTTTCTTGTTAAGAAGTTTGCCTTAATGTTTCCTACATCTCTCTTTCTGTGCAGTGTGTTACTAACTCAGATGTACTGCCTGTGGGCCAGCAAAGACTGGGCAGAGTATTCCAGGTTCCAGATCTTTACCCAGGCCTCTTCAAGGCTGTAGGTTTCCTCAGGATTTTTCCAAATAACAAATTAAATATGCTTTAATTGACGAGAGAGGGTGGATTAAGTGTAGTTCTAAGGCGCAGGTGACTACAGAATAACTATAATGAAATAAATTAATACATCTGTTGTTGTTCCTCTGTGCTGTCCCATTTGCAATGATTATTCCAAATCTATGTTCCTCCAGTGCTTAGACTCCTTACTGTCACTACATTTCTTTTGTAAATTTCCAAAAATGTTGGTTTGCAAGTGCAAAGGTGCCTTCTCTTGATTAATTGCTCGTGATTTAATGTTCACCTGCTTTTGGCTGGCATTTTGCTGAACTTGTGTGGTTCAATGGTGTTATTGGGGGCCCTGCAGAGAAAGGAAAGGAATTACTTTCCTGCCATCGTCAAGGATTGAACTCATATTGGTAACACTAGATGCTAGGATAGGTGTCCAAGGCCCTTCTCTGTAGTTGTGAGCTTGTGCCATGAGAGGTAGGAGGTCCACTAATGTGCTATGGAGGGTCACTTTTGTTTTTCAGTCACTTGCATGATGTAGCAAGTTGTGTATTAAAAACAATAGAAATTGAAATTCGTGGGGTTTTTTAGAAACTATTCACTATACTTAATCATTTAACTTGGAAGTTTTAAAATGTCATTGAAGTAATTGTCTGGTATTACTGTTGTTCTCTTTGACTGGCAGTATAAACTTTGTGTACATGAGTAATATTTCACTAGTAACGTACTTCAGGGTACTAACATAGAACTAGACTCAATTACTATTTGAAGTATTCCACAGGAAATAAGTACTCATTGTTAGACCATGTCTGTCTTGTGTTTGACTGTGCCAGAGAAACAGATACCTTGGTAATGGGTTTTGGATATTGCCACAATATGGAAACTGGTAATTTTTGTAGTAAGGCTTATTTGATTTGTGCCACCTGTTTTCTGGGCAAGATTATACTATGGTTGTTCTGGTTTGAGACACTTTAAAGTGCAGTCAAAAGCTTGTAAACAAGAACTGCTCAGGGAGGAGTCTGAGTAGTAAGGTATTTGTAAAACAAGGCTATAGGTAACATTTTTCACACTGTAAAGTGCCGTGTGTGAGGTTGTTAACTCGCATCAGAAACGCAGCCCACAGGTAAAAGCTTGTTCTGCACCAGTAGTGATGGTGAAATTGTTGTTGGCACCACTTCCTGAAACTCCTGCTGTTGGGTAGAATGGGAAAAGGATGTGAGTTGACCTGGTTATGGCTTCATTACCTGAGGCTGGTTTTAACCAGACTCCTAAAGTTTTGCAATAGCTTAGCAGGTGTTATATACTTAGCAGCTGGTGCTCATGTAACAAATGCAAACTCTTCTCTTTTTTTACAGAATCGGAACACTTTCAAATTTGATTCAGCAGATGAAGACAAAAGAAAGGTAAGTAAAACAGGCTATTGAGCTGCATGCCTGCTCTATTTAGAAGCATCAAAAAGTAAAAGCAGTCTCTTAACTTAGCTGCCATTGTGGAGTGGTGCAAGTAGTGATTATAAAGTTCTGTTTTAATTTTTGTTTCTTTGATGCAAGAGACATGACAACTGCCCATTCCTCTTTTTTTCTGAAAGAGAAAAGCAGATTCCCCTAGCAAAAAAACCATATATTGGATAAAAGTAGTAACAGTAAAGCTTGTAAATAATTTTGTTTGGTACAGAATTGGGATGGGGTGGAGGAATAGAGTAAAAATAGTCTTTTGTATCTACTGAGATAAAAATTTAGCAATACATTTTTTTCCATTTTCTCTCTTATCAGCAGGTAGCAATATCACAGATGTATCTCCTGTCTGTGTTAGATACCTAAAGAATATTAGATTAAGATGAAGGGATAAGTACAGAAGAAGACTATGGAGCTGTAAGGGAGGCAGAGCTACAGAAGCCTGTTAATCCAAAGGTAGATGTAATCAGTGGAGTGTGTACTGTGCATGTCAGGTTTCCAAGATGGGAAATGTTTGTGTGTCACAGCATGGAGCTATACAGGTGTGTCACAGCCTAGCAGGTCCCTTGAGATCCATCCACAGCCTTGCATTTAAAGCTCAGACTGCCATTGATTTATGGTGTAGTATGTAATGACAAAGCACTTCCTTTCTTTTCTCTAATTAGTTTTTGGACTGATTTCCATATTTATTCAGAAAATGTTCGTTAGTGAATGAGGCTGCAAGTTTCTACTATTTCTAAGATAAACTCATAGCTTAAAACAGAATTGCAAGTTTCCTGCAAGGATAGCTTGTCTCAAATTTGACACACATTGATGCATTCCATGATTTTGTGCAAAATCTAAATATTTTCAGGTATTAAGTCTTTTTCTGCTATAAGTGGGTGGCATGATAGGTCTCTCTGTCCTTTGCTTTTACAAAACCAACATTTATGTGTACTGTAATCTTAAACTACAATTCTTTGTTACGCAGATGACTCAAAGACCTCTTAGCTTAGGTTTTATCTATGGCCTTAGTCGAAGCTGATGTTCAGTAATGTGGTGATGGACTGCATGTGTCCTTTTTGATCTGTAGAAGAACTCGGATGGGATCTTGATTTAGTTTTCTTACTGTGTTTGTGTTCTTCCCTCTCTTACATCCCCATCCCTTCTACCTCTTTACACTGAGGATGAGAAAGTGTCTAGTCTGGTAAACTGAATGCTAAATATAGAACATAAGAAAGGAAAATAGATCAGAAATCAAATTGGCAAAAGCTAAATAAAGACAATGAAAGTTGAGGGGCTGTAGGATTTTCTCTGTGTGGTTGATTTTTTTGGGGAGTGGTGTTTTTTGTTGGGTTTTATTTTGGTAACAGATACTCAACTGCATGTGTCTGATATCCTTAGTATCTGTAAAACATTAGCACTTTCCTTTCATCCTTCAGTTAAGGTAAAAAATAAAAATGCCTTCACATTGAAAAGCAACATAGTACATGTTCTTGCTGAGAGCAAACTGCTGAAGTTGTCACCACAATTAATGGGGGTTGCTCAAAGACTGTGTGATGTAGCCTCATGCTAATTCAGAAACAAGTTCAATTTTTTATTTAGTAATGCCAAAATATACCTGAGTTTATAGTGTTTGCCTTCCTGCTGCTGTTAGCTTAGTCCAGTTGCAGTGAAAGGGAGTTTAGACAAAGGGTCATGATCCGTAGTGCAGTCATGTAGTAGACTTTAAGTTCAGGTAGGGGGCAAATAACAATGTGAGTTCAGGATTTTGTCTTTGGTTTCTGGTGCTGCTGGAAACTTGCCATGTAACCTGATGAATGCAATACATACTTCTTTGTAGCCTCTTGCTGCGTATTGGGTTTGTTCATGCCTAGGAGTAAATTTGCTTTTAGTTATTTACTCCACCAAACCTCTCTGACTTTGTCAGTCTTTCATGTCTGTGCAAGAGAGCAAGTAAAAGATCAACAGTAGCACCGTGAGTTTTTTGTCTGCCTCACCACCCAGCTTCAGCCATGACCTTAGAATTACAGCAAGACTGTGTCTATAGTGTAATTGTATTGTAATGTAGGCATAACTGTGCTTTATGCTTTCCTAGGTTGGATACTGTTAGGGAGGGGACAACCTGTGTACAACAATGATGTGCTGTAAATTAGGAAAGATGGAAAGGCCAAGACTATGGCTTGACTACAGAAGCTGGGTAAATCAGACAGCAAAAGTTGTTCTGCTGTAATGTGGCTATCAAATCATGATGTTTTGGGCTGTAAGCTAACTAAATCAGCAGTGAGTTTGTAATGCTGAACTCCAGGAAGAAAGCAGGCTGTATCCTCTAGAAGGCAGGAAGAGGGGTAATGCTATCAAGCTTTCCTGTCTGGACGTAGTCACGGGACTTTACTATGTCACAGGATGATAAAAACCCCAAGGTTGTAATGTGAGCTGTTACTTGTCCTAGTTGTTTTGTTTAATGTGTGTCTGCATTGGCCTATATAATGGGTCCTATGGATATAAATCAGTTGGCAATCTGTGTTGTATTGTAAGATCTACTTGGATACCAGGCAGATCCTATTCCTTCTTAACTTGTCATATACTAATAAAAAATATGAATTTCTGAAAGCCTGTTTTCAGTTTGTGTGTGTAAACAGCATAGAAATTGCCAACCAGAGGTAAATGTGTTCTGGAATAGTGTGGTTGCTTCAGAGAAGCTGGACTAGCTTTTAGAAGTCTAAAATATTTGTTTGTATCAACCAGCCAAGAAGTTCTTGATGGTGTTCTGCTGGAAAAGGTTAAGTCTTTTTGCAACACTTCACAGCAGCATGGCATGGTTGACACAAACAGTTGGTTCTTTAGGTCTATGCTAGAATCAATTGAAGAAAATGAATATCTGGTAACTTGACTGGAGAGTCACCTTGAAGAGGGGTGTCAGGCATAGTGCCTCTCTGTGTGGCACAGCAGGCACTTTAGCTGAAGCCTCACATGTCCTAATACAAAAAAGAAAGATGTGGTTTTTTTAGAACTACTTTCTCATGGTGTATTAGCTTTGTTCTCCATTATTTATACCTTTACAAGTCCAAATCCTGCTTCTGAAGTAGCAATACATTTGTGCTGTTCACAGACTTAAAATGGTAAGAAAATCACAGCACTGTTTGTGTCCTGGAAATGTCTGTGAGTACTGATTCCCTAGTTAGCTGTGGCCTTCCACAACTGGAAGGAGCTACAGCACCATTTGCAGAGGTGATATAACAGAAAAAGTAAATCTGTCCAAGACAGCAAGCAAGACTGACTTCTAAAATTGGATGAAGATGCTGAGTTTGGGAGAGGAAGGAAGGAAAAAAAGAAGCAGCAGCCAAATGTAAGAATATTACTCATAAGCCATATTCGTACCTGAAATGGTAGGGTCTTCATGATTGATGTATTTCTTCTTCAAGTTCTTATGTTTTGTCTGCTTCATCTTTTGTAGTACTTAGAACATCTGGTTTCTGCTCTCCTGGCTCTGACTTACTGTGTCGGATCAGTCCTGTAATATAAACCTCTAAAGTCTGAGATCAGTTTTCTTCATTTATTGTTTAGGTTCAATTTGAACATAATGGATCTAAAATTCAAGACCTTCTTTAGTGGGCGGAAAATCACCAAAACAGTCTTTTCCCCTGCATTGCTGAATGTTTTAAAGGTATTGAAATAGATGATGGTAAATCATATCAAATGTATAGTGGGACTTTCTTTCCTAATTAAATTCATGATGTGGAGAAACTTCTTAAGGCTGTGGACTGTACTATATTTGAACTTTGGAAGTATGGAAGCAGTGAACTATGTTGTTGGAGCAAGATGCTGTCATGCTCTAAATCTCGGAAGAACCTCGTTATTAGATAGTGCTGTTGACAGTGTGACACTTCTGGGAGGTCTGAAGGTTCCTGCAGCCACGAAGGCACAGAGCTTTTCTCCTCCCAGAACCTTTGTTGCAAGCTTTTAAAGTCTGTTAGTGAGCGTCCTATAAAAATATTAAGCTCAAGCGCTCCTGTGGGCACACTGTGTGGTATCTTGGTATTAACAGTTGTTGTTATTGTTCTGACTTTACTGAAACCCCTTAAGGGAGTACCAGTCTGTAAAAGAAAAGTTACTAAGTATCTTTCATTAATACTGAGCATTTGTTCTAATTCCCTCTGGTCCTGCCCACTTCCATCCAACATTTTTCAGTTTTTGCATCTCTTAAGGTTTATGTCAAGCCAGTGAAACACATCTCTCTTTTTAAAACCCTTCTTTCACCACTGGGTTACAGAGGTTATACAGGGTTCTCCCTCTCCTTGTTCAGTGGTGATGGCCAGGAGACCTGCTGAGAGTGCAGCTGTGCCAAATGCCACCTTCCTGTGACTCTGAACCTGGTGTTTATTGCACCGGTTCTGACAACACGGGTTACTGTGCGTGCTCTTCACCTTACCTGCAGCTTGCTGTCTACCCTGAGCTCTTGCATGTTCAAACTTGTGACTTGAACCTCTGCTACGTCAGAGCTGGCAGGCTCCTGCCAAAGAGGCCAACCTCCTGCTGTTGATACAGGCTCAACAATGAAGTTTAGAAGTAAAACAGACTGAATCCTCAAGGAATACAAATGTACACCTTCCCTCCCCACCCATGCCTGTCCCCAAAGACTAGGCAAAAACTGGGCATGCCCTTTTCAGAGGAGGTTATCCAATTGTCCCAGTATTCAGCACAGTTGATTATGAATGTTATATAAATGTTGTCTTGACTTCCAGAGAAAATGAAAGCTTAAATGAATGTCTCAAATGCTCTTGGGCTTACTTTCTTACTGCCTTGGATGCTTAATTCTGAAACCTAATAGCAGAATAAAACAATTATTTTATTCGTTTAATGCTGCTTCTTTTAGCAGAAATGATCAGCCAATGTTCTTACTCATCAGTTCCAAGTTATGCCTCTTTGCTCCTGGAATCTCTTATCTCTGACTTGCCAAAAACATAGTTTCCCTTTGGTTTTCTGCAGCACTGATTTGTGTAGTCTACTGAAAATATAAGAAATAATGTAAAATGCTTTATTTTGCCTTGTATGAGATGGAGAGGGACTTTTGTTTTAAGAGAAGCTTCTGAGTAACTTTGAAAGCCATAGAAACTTAAGAGTTGTTGTAAAAAATCATGTGCAGTTTATTGTTGTTACTACTAACATTTCTTTAATTTGTCTGAAGATGGAGTCTGCTATGAATCTTCCTGTTTGTAGGCAAGTAGAAGTTAAGTTTGAGGAACAGATAGTGATACAAATGGGGTAAACAATAGCAGACCTGTACAACCTGTTGGGGAAATAGTTTCTTGTGAACTTTGTGTTTGGCACTAAACGAGTCTCACCACTGAACAGCTGCAGAACTACGTTGAATTAAATTAAGAATGTACTTCTCTTGAACCCCTAGAGACCATTTAATTAAAATTGAAATTTGAAAATTATGAAAAACATGGGTCAGAAGACAAAGTGAACTAGAGGGACTTAAGCCAGGAGAAGGCTGGCTTCTCCTTTACTTAAGGAGAAGTAAAGCATGACGTGGCACCACTTATCATCTTTCCCTTCTGAATAAATTATGTGCTCTGGCACATAATACTTGATGAGGCCAAAGACATGGTGACTTTTGGTTTACTTACGCTAAGAGAGAGAGCAAGCACTTGCTGTGAAGTCAGTGATTTATCTTTCCCAGCTATTAAAGAAGAGGACTCATCTGATTTTTGTGCACAGTTCTTCTTAAAAAAAGGGTTTTGTTTAGTTTAAGCCTAACAAGTGTAGTTAAGAATTTCATAAGTCTAACATAGTCATATTGCTCCCTGTGTGCTAATAACACTTGCTGTTCTGTCAAGATGGAGCTATTTATGCCTTGAAATATACAAAGAAGTCTTAAGAACATTCATCTTGAGAAATGAGTGAAGATACAAAACCAAGCACACCTCCTGTCTTCTGCTCTTGTAGAATTTCTGTTCTCGAGAGACTGTTCTGGCAGTTTTGTTACTAAGATGCTCTGTCACTGACAAAAGTGGAAAAGGGAGCAACATGTGTTTCCAAGTCAATTTGACAACAGGTTGTGTTTTTTTTTTCCCCCTTGCTTTAATTTAAACTTGATTGCTAAGAAGTGTGCCTCTCCCAGTACTTACAGCATCTATGGCACAAATCAAAAAATGGAGGTGCAGAAAAGAAGAGTTAAAGTATGTACTCTATTGCTGTAATGTTTAACAGAACTTTTCTTGTTCACTTTTCAATTGCAGTTTCTCTAGCACTGAATAATCTGTGTCTAAATTAAATGCTATATTCAGTAAAGCAGTGGTGTTTGCTTGGGTTTGAATACTTGCAAAATAGAGACTATATTCTCTTGTTCCTGCTCTAACCTGAAGGCCTGTATAAGTAAAGAGGATGATTTGCCAAAGAGGAAGAAGCAAATAAAGGGAAATTGTCTCCTTTTCTTGCCAAGACATTTATTACTGTGGCGTTGAGAAGCTACAGTAAATTCAGCTGACATAATGTAGACAAAGTTTAGCGGTCTGTGAGTTGAAAAAAGTGAATATAGGTCAAGTGTGCTTTCTAAACATCTCCAAACACAAAGGGAGGAGGTGGAAAAGGACCTCACATGCAGGCACCCCAGGACCAAAGAGCAAGATCATCATGTACCCTGTTTTTCATAAGCACCTTGTATCCCAGTCTGAGGTTGGGCCTGGGAAATATAATCATCTGCTAATAAGCACTTACAGCGCTTCCCTCTACACCCTCGCACCCCCCAGTCTAAGTAGCCTGTAAAAAAAGATGACAAAACAAAATGGAAGTAAAGAGATTGTACTTTTTTTTGCTCAAAGCTGTGCAATAAGTCTGTGACTGAGCAAGGAAGAAAATGTAGATCTCTTGTATCTCAGGGTATTGCTTTTTCTATAGGACCGTGTTGCTTCATAGCATCAAACCTTTATGCTATCAGGGTAAAGGACCAAAATGGCTCAGTATTTTACTTGTCAAGATGACATGACAACTGGATGTTTCTGGGCTTTATGTTAAATACAGTTTAAAAATAAATAAACTTATTTATTTTAAATACATTTTATTTATTTAAATAAATTTTAAATAAATTTTATTAAATACAGTTTTAAAAATGTTTTACCATTACTGACACTATAGCATAGATAGAGTGGTATGTATTGCTCTGTCTTACCCTTACTATTAGCATGACAGCTGAGAATTCCTGAATTTTAAAGTGAATGTATTTTACAATTAAAAAATTTTTAAAACAATAGAAACTGCCTTGATTCTATGGAAAAGTACATGAAAAACACTTCTTGCTGTAGCCTGACTGATGAAAGTCAAAATCCCTTCTGAATGTTGAGAGGTTACATCAAAAAAACCCATGTTAAATTCATATAGTAATTTAGGGGATAGTGGCCAAATCCTCAAAGTAGGACACTCATCATATATTTTGTGAAAGGGAGGTACCTTGCTGTCTGAATTCTTTCACTTGCTTTAATTTCCAGCCAAATAAATAACATCTGTGCCCTGTGGATTATGCCATGCTAATGGCCTACAGGGTGGTTGAAAAAGCACTGCTTAAAGAAAATGAAAAGGATAATAATGCTTTTGCGGTCATATCCCTTCGTGTTTCTCTTCTCTCTGCGCATCATTCCCTCCCTGTCAAGGGGAAAGCAGAAAATGAGCTGTATGGCATTTGGTTTTAGTTGTCTCCAAGGCAATTTCCTAACAGGATGAATATTGTTTCCTTGCTTCAAAACTTTCCATGGATAACTCTTCAACTATAATTAGATGCTCTGTTTTCTCCTAAGATCATATTGGCACTTGAGATCAGCCAGCAGTGGTTCACTGTCATGAATTTCGACAGTATTGCAAGTGGTGGTATTGTAACTGAATGCTGGTTCCTTTAAAGTCACTCTTCATGGCTCACCAGGGTCTAACTTCAGAAAACTTTGTCAGCAGTTCTTATGTTTTTCACTTACATGAGTCTTGCATATTAAAAAATTTGTATTTTGCTGTGATGGCCAGGAACCTTAGTAACCTGTTCTTAAGTGTGTGATGGCTCAGTTGTTAATGTAGTATGCATAAGACTGTATAATTAATGCTTTTAAAAATAAACTCTAACCTTGTTTATGTTGTGAAATCTTTTATATAGCCAGGGCTTCAGGGACATGTGGGAAATGAAGTGCCTTACAAACACACCAATGGTTTGGTTTTGTTAAGTTCTAAGTAGGTTGCTAAATCTCAAAAAAAACCCAAACAAACAACAAAAAAAAACCAACCAAAAAAAACCAAAAAAACCAAACTTGTGTTCTATTTAGTATCTATCTTTAGTGTAGCTATTCAGAGTTCAGAATCTTCTATTGCTGCATTTCACTAAGATGTGAAGCCATGAGATTGTTTTTTGTAATCTTTAATTAAATTGCAAGGGTAGTCTCCAAATGGATGGAGGGAGGGTTAGGCTTCCACCTTCCTTGGGAAGTCAGTGAGTTGCTTGGAGAGATCTCCTCTGCAGTATTTTTAACATTTTGCAGTGACACTTCCATAGCAGCAGGTATGTGCAACTTATGGGAGAG
Source organism: Antrostomus carolinensis (assembly GCF_000700745.2). NCBI lineage: Eukaryota > Metazoa > Chordata > Aves > Caprimulgiformes > Caprimulgidae > Antrostomus > Antrostomus carolinensis. Next base: position 11,601 of record NW_010322423.1, read on the forward strand.
AAAAAAAAAAAAAAAAAGAAGAAAAATCAGTCTGATTTGGGAGGATTGGTCTCTTTGTATTCAAATGAGTGTGCAGGTTTTATCGGACTGAGATTAAAGACCAGAGCACCAGATGCAAGATGTGTATAGGCTCTGCTGCTAAGAAAAATGAGTGGAAAGGCCCCTTAGTTTCAGTGGGCATTGATTGGATCAGATAATTTATGAAGTGATCCTTGGTATTTAGTCTTAGAAGAAGCCTTCAGCACTATTAATGTAAAATCAGATATGTTTTTGTGCTGTATTTATTTACTGATAAGGTAGTGTCTCTGGCCCAGTATGAAGCGTTCATTTGGCATCTTGGTTTGGGGAAGGCTGGTAACTGCTACACAGTCCCTGGAGAGAGGGAGAGTCCAGTTGGTGAACCAGCTGTTGAATTTGGGTAAATTATTACAGACCACCTTGTAGCAGCTGATGTCAACAAGGAAGACTGTAACTGCCAAGTCTAATAGAAATGTGCTTAAACAGGGAACAGAATAAACTGACCTTTTCCTGGAGTTCTCTGAACTGTGTTCTGTGTTACTCCTCAAAACCAAACAGACTTCATGACTGTTGCTTCAGCTTGCAAAGCAAAGTTAGTTGTATGGAAAACTCTCTTAACAATAGAAACAAAATTCTTCTAAGACGTTGAGCTGTGACCAGGTAATTTGACTGTGGATCTAGACTGGTAATTTTTTGTTTCCTAGGCATTTAAAAAAAAAAATGTTTCAAAAATGCCACTTTCAGAAACATTTAGTGCAGGTCTTGTATACTCAAGTCAGGGGGTTGTACATATATGTGAAAGCAGTGTTAGGTTAATGGTTAAGAAATCAGAAGACTGTGTAGTACAGTAGCTTTTTCCAGGTATTTGTCTATGAAATTGTCACAGTAAGTACCTGTATGCTTGTACAGGTGGTTAAACGTGGGTTTTACACTGTTGCAGTGCCTGTAAGATTCTGACGAAGATTTCTCACGTTCCCTGTGTGATGGTAAGAGGTGGAGCTCACTCCTTGTTTTCAGACTCTTACTGGATTAATCTAGTCAGGGCTGTGGAGATGTAGTCAAGGTCTTGGTCGTCGGGGTGGTGCTTTTGGGTGGGCTTCACCCCAGGACAAGCATACTAGAAATCATATTGTGAGTTCCTTCTGTCTGACTTTGTTTACAGATTGTCTTTTAACATTGTTGAAGACTTGAGTTGTTTTCTCCCTTATTCTTCTGGAGTGTCTGTTCTAGATTTGTTTTGCACTTAACCTTTTTTTTATTATTTTTGCTTTAATTGTAAATGATCACAGTAACAAAACTTGCTTGGATATCCCAAGTGGAACTTTTGTTTTCAACTTTGGATCAGGGTGTTGGGCTGCTGTGCTCCCCACCTTTTTGTTGTGGTGGCAAGAAGTGTAATTCCAGAGACCGTTCCCCAAGAATTTTTTTTTACTTTACTAGTATTCCTATACTTTTTTTAATCACTTATTGACATATACAGCCAGAGATCATCATATGAATTTCAGGTCCTAAGCAGACTTCTGTACTAGGGCTATTCAACTCAGTTGCTACTCTGGCTTCTTTGGCAATTTGTTTGTGTCAGTGGTCAAGACACAAAGCTTGGGGGGTGAGAAGAGGGGAGAAACTGTGTCTTGTGAGGTACAACACAGTTTGTATTGCCACTTATCTGGGAACTTCTTTGTAACTATAGTTCTGGCTCTGAGTAGAACCCATGAGTAGTAGTGTTGTCCTGAGCTTAAGGCATAAAAACCCTGTGGAGTCCTCCTCCATCAAGCAATTCTTCTATCCTGTCTTTTCTCCCTTTTGATTAACCATCTGATTGTCTGTTTCTGTCTTATAAAAAGTAGTTCTTCTGTAATTCAGATGTTACTATTCTGCCCAGCAAGTTCTTGGAGTGTTGAGTTTTCTCGTGCTACGTTTATATGATTAATGTTTACCCCTCAGTCATGTTGGTATCAAGTATAAGTGAAGTATTTCAACTTCAAGTACAATCTGAGTTGACAAAGCAGTAGTTTTGCTAGTTTGGTAAAACTGCTTCAGCCTAAGTCTTCCAATAAAACTGCATTATGTTTCTGTGTCAGAGGTAACATTTCTAAGACTCTTACTTCAGATGGAAGAAGTCTGTAGATTAGGTTGAAGTGGCAACACAAATTATAGCTGTTGCCAAACGTGGAGTACTAATACTTGGATGTTGAGCAGCGGTTATTTTGGTTTGCTTTCTTTTCTCCCAGCTTCCTGGCTGAAACAACCTCAACTTAAAATTTTGCAGGTACTCTAGGTGTGACTGTTCTACTTCAACATATTTTTAAAACTTTCCACTTCTCTCTAGCCTTGTTACTCTGACTACTCAAGTTTTTGGTCATGATACTGAGAAAACTTCGTAACTGGCAACGATGGATAGCATCTGCCATTTTGGCATAGTGCTTTTGCTAATGTTGATGTATTTGGATCGTATCCATGAGGAAAACTGTTTTTGGTGATCTTTGCAGGTCTTTTGCAATAGTTTATATTTTGAAGAGCTAATACAGAATACCTAGTTTTTTTCAAGTCAAGTGAGCTGAAATCTAAAAAGTTATATGGAAGCTTAGCTTAGTTTCTCATTGCAACCAATATTTTGATGCTAAAACTGTTCCTTTTTTGTTTGTTTGTGTTTGCATAGAAACTGTGTGAGGGAATTCTAAACATCCTTGAAAAAGACACAAAAACTTCATGTCAAGTTGCCTGCCTGGAGGCCCTCAGGATTCTCTCCAGGGACAAGAAGGTTTTAGTGCCTGTAACCACAAAGAGGAACATGCAGATCCTTATGAGGCTAGCAAAACTGGACACTGTGGAAGATCCTTTGGAGAGAGCGTCTGAATTTCCTGTTATAGTAGAAGCTTTAAAATGTCTCTGCAACATAATTTTTAATAGTGCTGTTGCACAGGAGCTCAGTTTGGAACTGAATCTTGCAGCTATGCTCTGCAGTCTCCTGGAAAAATGCAAAGACCAACAGTTTGCTGATGACATTAAATGTTTTGCTTTGCGTCTCCTCTTCCTCTTGTCACTTCTGCACACAGATATTAGATCACAGTTGCGTCAGGAACTACAAGGGGTGCAAGTTTTGACTCGGGCTTTGGAAAGTTCCCTGAGTGTAAGATGGACAGAAGAATATAAAGCAGCAGAAGATCGTGACAGGCCTCCTCTGTCCTTGCAAGAGACAGATTGTGCCATTGAGGCACTAAAGGCTCTTTTTAATGTAACGCTTGACAGTTGGAATGTCCACAGCGAGGTAAGGCTTAGCTGAAGTGTTTTTTAAATTGATTTTGTATAGCCTGTAAGAGCCAGAACCATCAGGTAGATACACAAGAGACAGTTGTTGTCCAAGCCCCATAGGAAGGATTTTAATACTTAACTTTTGCTACTATGATTTTGATGGAATATGATTGCATTTTTCAAAATAGCAGTTAAGGTGGTCTTAAAATTTTGCACCATAATTTCTTTGTGTGCAAAATCAGTCTGAGAAAATTTGCCTGAATTCTGATTGTGTCATGTATTAATGATCTTGGGCTTTCAAGAGGTGTTGAGTCATTAATGCTCATTGCTTTGAATACCCAAATAACTTTTTGTTCTAGTTATTTGGCAAAAAAATCCAATCCATACATATTCTGTGTACTGGGAGAATACCTTGGATTATATAAAGCAAGTTAGAACTGTATGTTTTCAGATAAAAAATGCAAAGATGACTATTTCGTAAGAGTCTTAGATTTCCAAAAGAAAATAAGTGCTGTTCAGTACTAATTAGCTGCCTAGGAAAAACTTTTTAATGTAAATATATCAGATGGCTACATCTCTGGGGATTGTGGATTATAGTAATAGGGTAATAATTAGAGCTGAGAAGTCTCCCGAGTTTTCTTCTGTTTTTCTGGGCATGATGATAAGCACATCAACTCTGATTTTTAACAAATACCTCTGAAGAAAGAGTAGTACTGTTTTAATATCTTTATCTCCTGTCTTCCCAACACCAGATTTGTACTTAAACATGATCTTTTAAGATGAGGTCAAGTTCAAGAACCAAACACACTTTCATTGTTATGTCTTATGAATAGGATTTGTCTTGGTTTTTTATTATAACATTACTTTTTTTTTTTTTAGACAAATATACTTCCTATGTGTTGCATCCCTAAATTTATAAACAGAAATAAGGATAATGGTTTTTGTTGAATAACCTAAGTCTGTGCTACAGTAATATGTATATATATGGAGTCTTTCTTTTTAGTGCACATCATATTGTCTCTAAAACAGTGTTGTTAACTTTTCACTGGGCATTGTAAATATGAAGCATATAAAGCTAAGCAGAAGTTACATTAGTTAAAATTGACAAATAATTGTTCTCTTTAGTGCATTGGACTAAGCAGCAATAAGACATTAATTATAACATTAAGGAATGTAAAACTTGAGAAAATTCTGAAGCTCATTCTTTGCTTTAATGTCACAAGAATACACTGAATAAGAAATACTGACATTTAAGATTGAATGAGTGTGTGTGTGAGCGGAATCAGAGAAGCTAATACTTTGAATATCAAGGAAATACAAAGAAAGTAAAGGACTTTCCTCTTGTTTATATTCCCAACTTAGACCTTTATTAAAAATACCTTTAACTTTGTCAGAGAATGTTCTATGTATAGGCAAGTGATTGTCTTGGAGGTAGAAACTTGAGTGAAGAAACATTGCCCAAAGTCAAGTATGTAACACAGCTCTATGAACACTTGCAAGTTCCAAGTTTAAGTATCATCTTTGTGATTAAGTTCTTCTGTGTGGAGGAAGTAATGTCAGGTGTTCAGTTAGAAAATGAAGCTATAATACATGGTCACCTCTTGAGAAGTAAGCTCCTGAAATCTGGATCTTGAAGTTGGTATACTCTTCCAAAATACTGGGAATCTTGAGATGACAACCCCGGTTTACTTCTGGAAGGTGGGCAGGAGATGGCATGCAGCTGTGACGTTACCTGAGGAGGTTTCATGTAGTCACTGTCTGTGGAATGATGGAGGTTTTGTCCCACAAAACCTTTCTTCCTGAAGGAGCCCAAAAATGCAGTTGTCAGGAAAATTTCCTTCAGACTGGAGGAAATTCCAATGTTAGAAACCTTTTTTTTAGCCAGATACATTAGGTGACATTTTGCTTGGCAAGTGTCCCTGTGGAAATTTTAATGATCTGTAAGAAGAGTAAACAGCATGTTAATTAAGTGGGCTGAAGATGCAGAATTTGAAGAGATTACAAACAGTAGACAAAATAGAAAATAAAAGGAGAGTAGAGAGGTTAGGCATGTGGGTAGAAAACTAAATTAGATCTTCCTAAGGGGGCAAGAACCATTTGAAATGCCGGTATGTAATGACTAGAGATGGTTCCAAAGTAGCAAAACCAGACAAGAGCCACAGGTGGTACAGTTGGCAGATTTGGATGCTGATGTTACAAAAGATGCATTGGGGCACTTTGTGCTAGGTCAAACACACCAGAACATACGATGGATGCCAAGAAGAGCTGATGAAAAAGGACGAGGACAATGATACACACAGTTAAATGATTGCAGTTACTGGTGTACTTTTGTGTGGCTCATGTCTGGTGGGAGATTGGAAGGGGGAATTGCTTGGAGGGAGCAAAAGTAGGGCAAATAAGGTTGCTGAGAGTAGAGGAGTTATTAATGAAATGGAGAAAAGGTATCAAGGGAACAGAAGCAAGTGAATTAGAAAAAGAAACAGACTGGGTGGGGGAATGAAACTTGGCAGCAAAACATCTAAATGAGGAAGAGGCCAATTAAATGAAGAACATATGTAACCTAAATGGATGTAGAGGCGGCTGGATGTAAATAAGGGAAGGATAATAGTAGTGGTATATTAGGAATAGTGGTGTGGAATTGAGCAAATGCTAGCAACAGAGTTTTCTGGTAGTGAAGGCTCATTTAACAGGAAAAAAGATCCTAGCAACTAGCCTAGTTAAAAGGCTGGCATATGACCGTTATGTTGCGTTAAGCATTCAGTGAACTCTAAGGTACAGTCCTTTTATTGATAGGGATGGATGTTATGATCTAATAGGTATTTTTCATCTTTAATTTTTATTATTCTAGTGACCTGAAACCCCCACTTGCAATCTTCAAAATGAAAAAATATCTTCATAATTTATATTTATATAGAATGAATCTCATCAATTTCGTTACATGGCTGCCATCCTTCGACACTGCTTATTAACTATGGGCCCTACTGAAGACAAAACTGAAGAGTTGCACAGGTTGGTAGAATTGCAAAGCCAATCTATTTTCAAAGGTTATTCATTATTTTTAAAATAGAAAAAAAATTACTTTGCCTAAAATCTAAAGTGGAAATCTGAGAAACAATGGAAACTATTAACTTTTAGTAAAATATTATTAATCGTTTTGATGAAAGTTATTTGCCTGAAATATTGTTCAAGCATGCCCACTATTCCAGAGACAGAGTGGCTGGCCAGATTGTTATTTTTGATCAATAATAATGAAGCTGAGTTTTTCAAAATCCTTGTGTGTGTGTGTGTATGTGTGACTGAGAACGGAAATATATGTGAAAGTTCTAAGTGCAAATTGAAGTAGAATGCAACTTCTGTTTTGCACAGAAGGTGATGGAAAAACTGCATTTTGAGATTTTTGTATGTAACTTTTGCAATTCTCATGGATTGGGATGGAAGAAATAAGTTCATTTTATCTCCGGTAGTTCTAGGCTGCTTTATTAAAAGTACAAATATCAGTTCCATGGTAATAATCTCTCTCTCTTTTTTTTTTCTTTTTTTCTCTTTTTTTTTTTCTTTTTTTTTTTTTCTTTCCCATGACACCCTTATTTTTATCCAAGTAGATCATCTGTTCACAGGGCCTGGCAGTATGGTAGCTTCAAACAGTATTAAACTATGGTAGCTTCCAAAGCTATCAAACACATGTTATCTCTTGGCAATGGAAATTAGTGTTGACATTTTCTCCTTCAGAGATGTCCGTATATCTAAGTGTAGGATCTTTTGAAGATCATCTTCTGATCCAGCAGTCCCCAGGAAGAAGGATATAGCTTTTCACACCCAGCAATCTTGAAAGTGTTAAATGAACTTGATTAAAATCTTGGAAAGCTCTTAGAGATCAACAGTCTTAGTAGGTGAACCCTAAAATCCTACATCAGAGCCCTTCTCAGTTGGTGCAGACAAGTTTGGAGTTATTTAGGATACTGCTGCAGTAGTTGCCATGACTAAAGTTAGTGCTGAGTGTGTCCTAAAAGGCAGTCAGTGTTTTCTCTTTACTGCTGCTTATGGTGGGTGTTTTGTGCTCTCATAATCTTTTGAGGGAGGGACTGATGAGAATAAATTCCCCATTACTAGGAAGATTGAACAGATATGGATAAATTCAACAGCTACAAGAAAGCAGAGATCGGCCTTTAGCATTTAAGCTCGTACATAGTCAGCACGACTACCTGATATATTGGTGAATACAGCTGATGCTCTTCCTGTGAAAACATGTTCTTTTTCCTTGTCCAGGAGTCTGACTAGTCTAATCACCCTGTAAAATATATCACCCTGTAAAACTTAATTGTCTTGTGCTGTTGCAAAAGAATGCAAGTTATGCAAGTCCTTTTGCTTTTAGCTTTTGCAAACACTTGCAGATGAGATCCAAAAAGGGCTTTACATACATAAGTAGGCAGCTGTGGAGAATATGTAGTATTGGTGTGATTTCTGTCCTTGCTTTTTTCAGTCAGGAGGGATATTTTGTATAGAGATACTGCCCACATGGACCTTATAGCAACACCAAGTCAAGGCAAGGATTCTCCATAATTCTGAGAGGGGGAAGCAGAAAAGAAATGAGGATGGTTATCACTGCCTTGTGTCACTTGACTTGTTTCCCCTTCTCCATCAGACTCAATATAGTTGGTCTTTCTGTTATGCTGAGAGAACAGCTTTTTCCCTCTCCTAGCTAACTATAGCTAGTTTTTTAGCTCAAGTTGATAGAAGGAGTGCAAGTATTTGCAAGGAATTGCTGCATGTAGATTCAATCTTGATTTATGTCATATTTAGGGTTTCTTTTAACATGCTAGAAGAGCACTGCACAGGTTTTGACTTTTGTGATTCAAATATTTCAGCCTCTTTGCAGAGCCTGATTTTTGTCTTAAAATGGTAGAGGATGCAGTAAACACTGAATAGTCTAATATGCTTTTCCACCAAGACTATTCATCACAAGGCAGCTCTGGAATAGAAAAAGTATAGTTAGAAGTAATGCCCCTGCAAATCCTCAGAGGGCTCCACTTCAGTCCCCTGATGTATTTGGTTAAGCAAAACTTTCATTCCCGATAGGAGCTTCAATAATGAATGAGTAAACTTGTGTTAGCAGTCTGTAAGCTAACATAGCATAGCTAGAAACAATGGGGCCATGGTGTCGTTTGGGCTGTTCAGTGTGCTGGACTCTGACCGTGCAATCTTTATTGCTAGAGGTGAGGCGTGGAGAGCAGAGTGCAACTTCCCGCTCTGCTTTTCACCTGGAGCCTATCAGTAAGGCAATTACGAAAATAATGTTAAAAATGGAATAAAATATAAGCAGTGTTAGATGCAGAATAAACTTAATGAAGCATCAGGGAGGCATAAGTATATTTCTTAGAACTGCTGATCACTTGCACTTCTCTAAGTTTTTACATCTGTAGAAAGTAAGATGCTTAAATGAAGGGTTTGGGCAGCTTGTTAAAGCACATTGTATGAATGCTTGTGCTCTGAATGTGTAAGATGAGGATTTATTTTTTGTGAGCATCAGGTGTTGAATACATGCCCTAAGCTGTGATGTACTGATTGTCAGTGTGACTCTATTTCTAATAAATAAGCAGAAGTTACCTATAAAAAAATCTAACTAATTTAGTACCTGGTATTGTTGTCATTATTGTGGTTCTGTCGTGTCATTACTTAATGTTTGAATATGAACAGCTTAAAGCACCACATATTAGAGTGAGTGCCATTTTTGCCCACTAACAAGGTTTTAATCAAGGCATTCAGCAGCTCTAAATAGGCCTTTGCTTCTGAATTTGCATATCAGGAGGGGGCTGGGAGCATGAGTGGGTGGATGTCATGTCCCAGTGATTAATGATCTCTAGGAAGCCGAAAAGGGGAGAGTAATATACGCAGTATTTCTACCCCCTGGAGTAGGAATGCAAACACTATTGTGCAGATCTGTGCATAGTCACCAACTTCCTGGTAGCTGGAGAATTTCATACACTCCTCTGCCACAAATAAAACTGTCAGTGGAGTGACAAAGATCAGAAAGCCGAGCTTCATTTGTTGAAAAGAATAGCTCAGACACAGTGATCCAGAAAATTAATTTTGTAGGTGTTTGGGAACTTGGTTGTTTAATAAGAAACTGGTAAAAAGAGAACTTTTGATGAAAGGCCTGAAGCCACCAAATATTTGTTGAATTTCAGTCTGTTTTCTCTCTGACTATTCCTGAATTATTAAAGAGGAATAACCTCCATGATATAAAACATGTATCTTAAACAGGAATTAGAAACAAAACAAAGAGAACAAGCTTTCCAAATGTAGAAGTTGTCTGAATTTCAATTGCTAAAAGAGCAAAAAGGGGATGGCACAATGTGGAACAGCCACCCGGTCTGATCAGACCAAAACCAGCATATTTGTTAGAAATCCTGCTATGTTTGATTGCCATGACTTGCTTTCTCTTACTAATTCTTTGTTAAAATTGTATTAATAGCGTAACAAGTGAGGGCAACTTCTAAGTTGACGTTATTAAAAGTGTTAAATGAAGTTTTTTGAAAAGTTTTCTCTATTCTTCTAACAGTTGCCAATCCTTGAAGCATCGGTGCTCGTAGTTTTGTTGATAGCTTTGAGATCCGCATATGTAAGCGTAAATAATTCTGCAGTCTTTCTAAATAAATACATTTATAAGGTTAGTTGGGCATCAGCAAGTAAATAATGACGGAATCCCAATTTTTGCAGCATCTGTGTAATTTAGCCCCATATTCAGGAAGAGTACAAACTCAAGTCTGTATAATGAGAACGGGATAGATAGCAGACTCAAGGGATGTGTACCATACAAGAGACCCTTGCAAAGTAAATTCCATCTTACCCCATTAAAGAGGAGAGAGGGACCCTGTGGTCTAATTTAAATAACTTATGGATATTTGTGAAGTAGAATGTAAAGACTGCCAGTTACTGGAAAGTAGTGCTTGGTAAATAAACCTGAATCTTTTTTTAATGTGTTAAAAGCCTTCTGTATTTCCTATACGCTGCAAGTTAAGTAAAAATGAAAATATTTCGGGGCACCTGAGAAATTGCCACCACACCCACTGTTATAGGAAGAGGAAATGTTTTCTGTGGTGTACTTTGTCACATTAATGATGGTAATATGAATGTGTTGTAAAATGTTTCAAGGAAGGAAAAAGCTCTGAGTGCTGCTAATCAATGTGAGAGTTCCCCCTGCTGTCCTGCAAGATGAGCTGCTGTAGCACACTGCTGGAAGCTGTGCCTTAGCTATGGGATAGGATACTGTGGGGGCTGGAAGTAATAATGCACTGCTGCAGTATAGCTTTTGCAGTTTTTGTCTGTCTTTTTCCTTGTTTGTTCCAAGAGCCAGCACTCAGGCGATAATGTGTGCCACCACCTTCTTTGAAACCCAGAGAGTAGAAAATAAAGCATTGTTTGAGTTGCAGGGCCTCTTTTTGGTTGCAGTTGTACAAAGAGTTTATGGTAAGTTGTACTCTGTTTTTAATTCTTTTTTCCAAATGAGTAATGAATTTTTAAAATCTCTTTCAGCAATGCAATCAACCTCTTAAGCAATGTTCCAGTTTCTTGCTTGGATGTTCTTATTAGTCCATCATCCCAAGAAGAAACAGATATAAAATACAATGGTATGAATATGGGAGCAATTCAAATTTTACTGGATTTTATGGAGAAGAGAATAGACAAGGTATGGGCTGCAAAGATTCTTCACAAAAGGGGCCTTTTTCATTAAAGCAAAAAGTGCACATATGTAAAGCTCCTTACAAACCTTTCAGACAGTATTTAGCACAAATATGGATGTCCTTGCTTCTAGATTGTGTAACACCTCAAACTTGAGAACAAATTCCTGTGAATACCTGAAGCATACTTGCTTGTGTCTGTGTGAGGATGAACATTTGGCTCTTTGTTTATATCTATGTGAAGTTCATGTTTTGGCTGTCTTATAGGACTATTTAAGGGTTCATAGGATTTGAAAAGGAAAATTTGCTCTTAAAAATGTTTTATTTGTATTTGGTTTTGTTTTAGGGAAGCAGCTATAGAGAAGGTCTGACTCCAGTTCTCAGTTTATTAACTGGATGCTGCCGAACTCATAGAAATATCAGGAAGTTTATCAAAGCTCAGGTAAGTAAAATATTTGTCTAAATTTTAATATGAAGCTAATGATGTACTTCCTGAGGTTTGTACCTCAGTGCAAGATACTGATACTTTAAAAATCTGAATTATTTCATTTTAAATTACCCACAGAGTTCTCTGCAGTATTTTTTTCTGTTAGGTCTCTGGAAACTGTCAGCTATAGACATAATTTTTCAGTCATGTAAATCAATAGATATTAGGACCTAAGTTCCATGACAGGGAACTGCTTGAGTGAGACCAGCACAGAGCCACCAAGATGATTAAGGGAGTGGAGCATCTCCCTTATGAGGAAAGGCTGAGGGAGCTGGGTCTCTTTAGCTGGAAGAAGAGGAGACTGAGGGGAGACCTAATTAATGTTTATAAATATGTAAAGGGTGAATGTCATGAGGATGGAGCCAGGCTCTTCTCAGTGAGGTCCAATGGTAGGACAAGGGGAAATGAGTGTAAGCTGGAACACAGGAGGTTCCGCTTAAACTTGAGAAGAAACTTCTTTACGGTGAGGGTGACAGAGCCCTGGAACAGGCTGCCCAGGGAGGTTGTGGAGTCTCCTTCTCTGGAGATGTTCAAAACCCGCCTGGACGCCTTCCTGTGTGATCTCGTTTAGGTTCCTGCTCCGGCAGGGGGATTGGACTAGATGATCTTTTGAGATCCCTTCCAATCCCCAACATTCTGTGATTCTGTGATTTTGTAGAGCTGTTAAATAATAACATTAGGAGTATTGTAAGGCTGTGTAAATGTAGGTCACCGTGCATTATGTGGGGCATCACAGCAGCAAAGAACTCCGTGTGGTCTGTTCAGCCTATCAAAGAAATTTCAGTGCAATTAATAAAACTTTGCAAAGTTGCGTGATAGCCAGTGTGGCTGCAGGTGTTTTGATGGGTTCTGCTTGAGCTTTAGTTTGACATTAGCAGGCAGGAGTTGTTGGAATTGAAACTTGTGTACCAGGGTGCATCAATTGTTCAGTCAGAGTAAAACTCAGTCTCTGAACAGAGGAGGACTTCATCAGCTGGTCTCTTAAAATACAGTATTTTAATACTGTTTAATACAGTATAGACTGTGGGTTGGCTCTTTACAGGAAAACAGATTTCCATGCCATGGTTAAAAATGTAAAGGATCTCTGTGGCTTGGTGGTTGGGTGTGGTGTTTTCTGTTTGTTTTGCTGCTTTTCCTGAAGCCCAGTGGAGAGAAGTTAAAAGATGAGCAATGAAAAGACAGCTGAAACCAGCTGAGAAATGTTCTTTTTCCTAAGCTGCTCCCAGATCAAAGCCACGCCTGAATTCATAAATTGAGTTGATAATGGAGAAGAGCATGTATCTTCTGCCTCTTTCATCTGTACCAGAAAAGTGTTTTTGAGGAATTTAAGAAACTCATTCTTGCCGTTTATTGTTTTTGTTAGCAGCAGTTCTTGCTGAGGATACTCTTCTAATCTGTTAAGTAAAACCAACAAAAAAAAAAAGTTGCAGAGACAAATGTTCATAAGTTAGAAAATGAAGTTGTCTGCATGTTTTTACGACATCTCGGCATCTTGATGTCAGGATATAATTTCATGCTGTCTCCTACCACAGGACCACTGCCTCATATAGTGCACAGAATGGATGGATACTGCTAACTGCATGACTGGATATTTGATATTTTGAATTACCCTCATTGTTAAGTGTTGGCCCTAGGCTTTTTTTATTGTGCACTATTCAAATTCTGATCTGAAGACAGAATGATTAATTTCCTCATGGACTGTCCTATGGCACTCATCGCTGTATTAGTATTAGAGTACTCTAAAAACATTAATTCATTCTTACAACACTCTGTGAAATGGCAGTCATGGTACTATCCCCACTGGGGAAAGTAAGCAGGGACAAAGTAAAATGGTTTGCTAATTGTTTGAGTACTTAGTTTGAAAAAGACAGGGTCTTTTTTTTTTTTTTTTTTCCCAAAGTAGTCAATAATGTAGCATTCGTTAATTTTTTAAGTATCAGTTCCCAGTGAGTCTGATTTCAGTAGTAATTGTGCAGTAATTTTGCACAGAACATGACATTTTACATTAGGCACCTAGAAGACAAAGGACCTGTAATTTTTTATGACAATTAGTGACATCTTTGGTTTCATTCCTTAGTAAAACACTGAAGATCCATAATCCTTTCAGAAGTCTTCAGATCATTAAATATCTCATGTTATGGCCCAGAGTTGTTTGCAGATCATATCATATCCTGTGAATGTGAAAAAACTAATATAGGTTCTGAGTCTGAAGGCATATGCACAAGGAGGCAGGAGTTAGGTTGAAAAACAGCTCTCTTTCAGGCACCTCCTGCTTTTCTTGAGGGTTGAAGTTAACAATATTAATGACATTTAATGAGAAAATAGTGTGTTTGTGGATATGTTAAATAGTGTTTTCACCAAAATCTTTTTGAAATATAGCTTGAGCTTTTAAAAGGGTGTTTTCTGGGAGAAGTATGTATTTCCTCTCTACATGGAGAGCTAATTTCTGAAATTTATGGTAGTGGAACTTGCAGTGTGACTTATTTTCCTGTTTTTTCATTATAAGTATATTGTTCTGTATAAATTATACATCATATTAATATTGTAAGTTTCCTTAAGCTGGCATTTTTAATGCTTTCGCCAGATAGCTGAGCAAAACAGAAGAAACAAAGAACATGAGATTACTGCTGCTTGTTGGCCAACTATTTTGGGACACTTATTTGTGCTTTTAAACTCCTAATAGTTGTCTTTTTTTAAAAAAAAAGTCTACGTTTGGGACTGAGTTCTCTTCTGCCCAGGATGGCAGACCAGAAGGCCTGAGTATGTTAAGAAGCAAGAGTCATTACTAGTGCGTGTAAGCGTAGTTGGGTTGATTTTATTCCTTTTTTTGAAGGAGCAGAGCTTACAGTATTTTCTTGTTCTGTTGGCTGTGTGTGTTTCTGCAAGGGTTGGGTAAGTATTGCCGTGCATTCTATGCTGTTTTTCCCTTTTTGTGCTGCTAGGTATTGCCTCCGTTACGAGATGTATCAAACCGTCCAGAAGTTGGCACAACAGTGAGAAACAAACTTGTGCGCCTTATGACACATGTTGACCTTGGAGTAAAGCAAATTGCAGCAGAATTTCTTTTTGTCCTTTGTAAAGAGAGAGGTAAATCTTTTGTGTAAGGTCTTGCTGTAATTAGTGTACTTGCCTCTTGCTATAACTCTCGATTCTTTTAACACTCTGCTTTTTCTTATTTTGTAGCTGACTATGGCTGAGTAATTTTCTGTATCACTCTTTGCAGTTGACAGCTTGTTAAAATACACAGGCTACGGTAATGCGGCAGGATTGCTGGCAGCAAGGGGCCTGTTAGCAGGCGGAAGAGGAGATCATTGGTACTCAGATGATGAAGATACAGATACAGAAGAATACAAATCTGCAAAGCCAAAGTATAGTATTGTTTTCAATTCTGCATATTCTGTTGCAAGTTAGATGTTTTGACATATTTTTTTTTTGTTTCACCTTTTCCTCAGAGGTCCAGTTTTGAACTTACATGTGCTTATATTAACTACTGTCTCCTGTTGACTTCATGTTCTGATGGCTTCTATTGAGAAACCAGCCTCTAATAGTCACCATCATATAGTCAGATGGCTCAAAAAAAAAAACCCGAAAAAACCCCAAAACCCCAACCCACTATGAGAATGATTTAACTTCAGTGGAGGGGACTATGTAAAAGTGAAATACGTGTCAAATGGAATAAGGAAGAAAAATGCAAAATGTTTGTGGATGGCCTAGGAGCAGTTTCAAGATGCGTATTAGACGTTCAGAGTACGTGTATTGTCCATTCAAACGGATACTGAAAAAGGTGAAATTGTTAAATGAGTGTAATGGGGGCTATTAGAGATGATACTGTAAAAGAGTAACCAAGCAGGCCAAAAAGATTTTGAAGAGCAGCTTACTGGAGGCATTAAGAATAAAGAGTGCCTTCTTCACAGGTTCATCAGAAGTGGGAAGCCTGCAGTGTGTATGTGATCGTTAGATGGTTCAGATGTCAGTAGGCAGAGAAAGGGGGAAAGTCCATAGCAAAAAAAGCTAAAGGAATTCTTTGCATCATTGTAACTGTGAGGAAGTTTGAAGGGGTTCTCAGGTGGGACCCTGTCTTTACAGACTGCGAGTCTGAATAACTATTTAAAATTCAAGTGCGAAGAGATTTTTTTTTTTTAACAAATTGAGCAAATTTTAGAAAAAAAATATAGTAAAAAACTTAGCAAGGATGGCTTTTGCCCCACATTTTCCAGGAACTCACATGAAGTTGCCAAATAGTACTAACTGTTGTTTGTGGGGTATATCTCTGTCAGAGAGAAAATAGAGGTGTCAAATGTGGCTTAAGGTTTTAAGTGGGACTTTGTAAAAAAGAAAAAAAACAGTAGGTCTAGTTTCAGTCAAATTGCCTGGTACTAAATTTTTCCTAAAGAATTGAGTAGGTCACATAGATAAATGGAAGGAGCAAAATAACTTCTGTAGAAGTCATGCATCAGGATCAAATATATGTGTTTGAAGGATTCAATGATCATATATAAGCTTCATCCGTTGATTTTTACTAACTGTAACTGATTTGGTGTTAGAGCTCTGTTTCAGTTTGTCATGTTAGATCTGTGATTTGATGTCATTTTAAGTAAGTTCTGAAATTGTTGATAGTGGGCATCTGAAGCATCTTATTTTTCCACTTTGTTTTCCTTGAATCACACAAACATGATTATGATGGGAGGGGGTTGTGGCTTATTGGAAGATTCTTATTAAGGAGCATGAATGAAAGACAGGATTAAATGTATGAGAAGTTATGGGAATTATATTGCTTCTATGCTAAAAAAACAAACTCTAAAATGGGAGGTTACTTTTTTATTTCTGCACTTCATGGGTTTTTTCTTTTGTCTCTGCTCTTCTTTCAAAAGCCTAACACCCAGTCGTGCATATAAGTAAAACTATAACATCTATTTAGTTAAAAGCTGACAAACATTTAAGACATTGCTTTATGCATCTGATTTTCTATATTGCTGTTAAATGTTTGTGATTAAACTACTTTAAAAGGTAATTCACTGTGAAAGTGTTCTTTAAAACTACTTCTGTGCTTTTGTTACCATTTCTGCATTGCCATGCACTTCTTTTAACAGTGGAAATAAAATTGGCATTGTAAATTCTCGAAGTAAAGTAATCCTAATTTGGTTTGAGCAAAAAGCATCATGGGAGAGGAATAGTAAACTAACTCAACAAGTTTTTGTGAATAAGAAAATGTAAGTGGAATCTGTTTATATTTTTAAAACTAAGCCTGTACAGAATTAGTTGCAAATAAGTTAATATCACGATTCACGGGAAAAGGCTACAAAAAAGGTATAAATATGAAGGTTGGCTATTTATAGTAAAAACTTTCTTGTGCAGTTCAGACAGTTTTAGTCTTGGTGGTTTCTGGTAGTGTGGTGTTCTTTCCTCTGGTCAAGAAGACAGACAATTTATATACATATTTCTATAGAAGTATAAACTGTATTGTTTTTCCACCTCCAGCATTAACCTTATCACTGGTCACTTAGAAGAACCGATGCCCAATCCAATGGATGAAATGACAGAAGAGCAGAAAGAATATGAAGCTATGAAGCTTGTCAACATGTTTGATAAACTTTCCAGGTATTGTATTATAGCTGCTTTTGAGGGAGGCAGCTCATATCCTCTTTCTTTACTAAGGTCTAGTGCTATAATCAACTTCGTTGCAGGACTAGGACCACTTTAACTGCAGAGAAAAATGTTTAGCACTTCAAAGAAAAGAGTGATATGTAGCAGGACATCAGAGGAAACCCCTTTTGGAGAGGATTGAACAGAATCAGAGTGATCTGGTGGTGAGGGGACCTGCCTCCTGAATGGATAGGCTGATAATGATGAAAATAACTTATCCTTTTAAAGTGTGGGACACAATCCAAGCCCAAGGCAAATGTACTCATTTTCCCCAAGTCAATGAGCTGCATCTTGTGGTAACTACTGTCTGCTGCTTATATGAAGAACAAATACAGTATGAAAATAGTTGTCACCAGAAGCAATAAATTATATGATGAAGCAATTAAAAGGGAATTTACAATTAAGAATTATTATGGATTTATTAGAATAAGTGTGGACTGGATTACAAATAAGCCTTTATAATTTGTTTTAAATGACGGAGGTAATGCCATAAAAGAAAATGGTACGTCATGTGACATAAAGGTGTACATTATTGATACAGGAAGTTTGTTGTTATTATTACTTTCTGCATACAAAAAGGGAACAGTCCTGTGCTGTTAGCCATAGCTCTTTTTCTCTTTGACTCAATATGCCTAGAGTTTGCTGGTTTTTCTTCCCCCATGATTGTAGCCATATTGGAGTGATTGCTTGTAGTTTGTTTTCTGTATAAGCAAAGTTTTATATTCTTGAGAACCACTTAATGTAATACTAATTTACCATTGAACTGAGCTGTAGGAATTTAGGTAAATATATAAGTGGATCATTCTTCAAACATGGGAAAAGTCAGCAGCTAGAAATGTGTTCGTGTTTTGCACCAGTCTATAGATATTCAAATAACAAGATCTACTGACAGAAATTCAGCAAACCAAGTGTTTTTCATCTCTACTAAAGATTAGGAATACAGCAAAAGGTTTGGGAGAATCTGGATTTTATATTAGATGACAAAGACTGAATTATAAGCAGGAGCGGAAGCAGGGAAGGATCTAAGAACAACTGAGCCGAGACTGTCAGTGAAGTAATTGGATACTTTTTCCCGTTATTTGCATGGAAAGCGAGTGTAGCATGTTGCAGTCTTTTTAACGAAGAGAAAAAATGCAACGCACGTGTGATCTTCATTGAAGTACTGTGTGAAACGGAACGATTGCCATGTAAGCTAAAGCATTAAGATGCTGAGGGTGAGGGGTACCACAATAAAATGACTAAAGGCTCTAAACCTTTTTTAAAAGGAAAATCGAGACGGGAGATAAACTCAGGCTGAAGCTAAGTCAGTTGCTCTCGCTATAGCAGTTACACAAAAACTCCAAATGGCATCACTGCAGTATAAGAGCCTTTCGGTTTGGAGGCTTGGAGACACCTGCTGTGCTGCCTGCTACAAACTGACAATAACTAAGCAGCTGGTGCCCCATGTCACTACTTGTCCTCTTGGCCAGTAGCATTACTTTCACCTTGGGTTTTCTGTGTCAGTTACATCCACCTGCAGTTTCTTCTGTAACACTTAGACTGCAAACTCTTCAGGGCTGGAACTCTTTTTGTTGTGAGGTTTTTGTTTGGTTGTTTTTTTTAGTATAGTGATTACTGTGAGACAGTGTTGTTGATGTGACCCCTGTAGGTGTTGTGATAACACAAATAAAATCACTTGACTGTTCTTCCCACCCTTTTTGTTTTACTGAAAATTGGTGGGGGGCGGAAATGCTGGCAGGAAGGAAAAAAAATAGTAAGACTTGGTTTGGGGAGGCTGTGGGATGTTTTTAATGAATGACATTGAGCGCAGTTGTGGATTTTGCAGGTGTTAAATAAAGTGGGAAGCTGCCAGTCTTGTATACAAGAAGAAAGTGTTAGTAACATGCTAATAGTAGTGGGAGTCCCTCCATGTTTTTGGAATTGAACACTTCTTCCTCCTGCTTGGCCCCTTCAGTGCTGGGAGTTTTCAGAGACTCAAATCTACCAGTGGAATGCATTTTTTTTCCCTTGGTTTGCAACCTACAGATTTAAACTGGAGGTTGCTTTGATAGGAGTCTTCAGTTGATTCTGGGTTTTGAATTTTTCTTTGCGGCAGACTGCTGGTGGCAGGTTTCCTACTTCTGCTGCTCTTTGTTGTCACCATAGGAGAGGACGTATACCATGAACTGAGCAGTTTCAGTTTGGTGCAGTGCTTTGCTTATAAGAGGGGAGGAAGTTGGACAAGGAACCAACAGCTCCTAATCTTGATTGAGTTTATGTAACTTTATCTGTGTAACTTGAACAAGAGCTTAGAGTGAACTTGTGTGAAGTACAGCAAAACTAGTTTGCTTAGTTCACTTCTATTGTCCCAGTAATGGAAGCTGAGCTTTGAAGAGCTTGGATGCTTTTACTGGAGAAAGGTATGAAAAAAAACCCAAAACAAAACAAGTTGAAGGACTGACAATCTTGCTTCCCTTCCTGACTGATGACAGATTGAACCCAGAAAAGAAAATTGCAAAACAGTTCTACATCATTGAAAAGTTATAGCCTTCTTAAATGGCTGCTGTTTAACCTGTACCCTTTGTACAGGTTTATTGAAACTATAAGTAATAAAGGGGCATTTTTTCTCTTGTTTTGTAAGATGCCAGTGTATTTTTGCTCTCCATGTTTCTCTTAATTTTCAGCATTGGCACTGAAGAATTGAAATTGCTTTGAGGTGACGTAAAACTGATCCATGCTTCGGTCATTTCAGGTCTTACTTCCAAAGTTTTTCTGTTTTCTGTTAGGTTATTGGTGTTTAGGCCTGTTCATGGGGTAATTGACCACTGACAAGGCTAAATTAAAATCAATCACACAGTATTGTTTTATCAAAATGTATGGAGGAAAGCTGAATATTGTTTGTGAACCCATTTCATCTGCCCCAATATTTTAACATAGACTTGGGTTCTAGTAAAGCTTTTATAAAAATTAATATTTTGCTTAAATTTGGCTGGATGAGATTACTTTTTAATGTCATTATATGTATAAAAATTATAAGTGTAAATGAAGATGAAAAATATTGATTACTGCAGCTCTTGGGAGATGTAGTTGTTACTTAGGTAGTTTGCTGGATACCTGAACTTGGTCCTGAAGCAACTCTATGGGCTTTGTCTGCAGTAAAGGTCAATACGATCTTGTTGATTCATTGAAAATTGTTTGGTGACCGGAAATGAGCGTCTTCTGTATGTGATGCACATCTTTGAGCTTCGAAAAACTCCCCAAATCTGCAAAAAGATTCAATTCAACTTTTCATTTTTGCAAAGTATCAAGCTAGCCATTTTAACTCAGTGTTGTATGATATTCTGCCTATGTCATAGATTATTGGAAATACTCTGTGCTAATTAAAATGTCTGGAAAAAATGCTAACATTTTTTTCTATTATAAATGGTAGGTAGAATTGTATATTAATTGACTAATTTAAAATGTCAGGATGCTTTTTCCAAGCCAACCTTGTATTAATAGCAAGAATCCTTTTGCTGATGACATGGTCTCCAATTATCACAGCTTGGGTTTTGTTGTACATTGAACAGAAGTCAACAAAACGAGTATGTAAGAGAACCTGTCTAAATAAGCAACCATACTCATTAAAAACACAAAATTAATCATAGGATGAATAAAGAAGGCAATATTACATAGACTTTTTTTTTTTCCTTCCCTTTCTAATCATAGAACAAAATAATGTTACATGAAAGGATCGGAACTATTATGTCGTACCCAATTATAAGGAGGTGAATAGGTCCCTAACATACCGTTTTATCAAAGGAGCAGACTGGTGTTTACATGATGGCTGTTTCATTACAGACACCGTCATTAATTTCATGTGTCAATACTGCCCTATAGCACATAGAGCAGACAAGAAAGAGTTACCCTTCAAAACAAGAGAATGATTTTTGAGTCGTTATCAAGCTAAATGGCAAGCAGGAAGCTAGAACTTGTATAGAGATATTTGAAGGGACTCTTTGGAGATCTGGAAGTGCAAAAAGAGAATGCCTTTTACCAACTGTTTAATTATGGTGTGTTTCTAAGTACACTTGAATAGAATGCTTTGTTTGCATTAGAAAAATGAATGTTGCAAGAAGGTGTATTTGAGTATATGGGAGGTCACATAGGGATGTTTAAATATGTATTAATATGCACATCGTGTACTTGTGTATGTCTTCATGGATACAGAAGTTTTCCCACTGCCACCTACTGGGCTGAAGCCATCTCTTCTCCCCTGTAGTTGGACCATAAGCATCTAGTTTCTGGATATTGAAGTGTCTTCTGAGGCTATACATGCCAGTTTCTGGTGCTTCCCTTGTCACCTTGTATCTCACCTTAAACAGTAAGCGCATCCTCAGCTAGCCCAAGTTGTCAAAGCTCAGTTGAGGTCTCTAAGCAGCCAGTGCTAAGTGGGCAAATTGCTGAGGCTGGCAGAGCTGAGACCATTCACACTGAGTAAAGATCAGGTCTTTGGGCTCTCATATGGTACTGAAGTTAGCTGAGTGATGCCTCTTGCAGTCCTACCCAAAATTCTATTATTTAACAGATAGTTGTTCCAAATTTTGAAGCCAGCTTTGTAGGCAGCCCAGATATTTTAATCTGTTTGTCTTCCTCTGTATTTCTCCTCTTTGAAAAACAGGAAGAAGCCTGTGTAGTGTTTGGAGCTTGCAGTCAAGTCTTCGCTGGTGAAAGGATGCCATGTTTTACACCATTTTAGGTCTAGATTATGGTTAGGAAAAAAATAGGCTGATCCCTGCTTCTTGTCTTACCTCTTCTTTTGGTGGCCTAGAATCTTTCCATCTTCATTCAGTTCAGTTTTACTGGGTAGCTTTTGTCTGAGGAAGGATGTATGGAGTTCAGCCTCCTAATGCAGAGAGAGAACAGCTAACTTGTAACAACCATCATTCATCCTGTTCAGGGACTTGCAAAGCAGGAAGCTCATGCAGGAACGGAATTGTTAAACATCCTTGTTATTCTATGAAATGTGAGCTCCACCTAGCTCATAGTTAAAGCCTAGAGAGAAGGAAATGCACTGGGAATGAACCTCAGATGCACTACAGCACAGTTCATAATGGTGCACTTTGAAATGGGTACAGTGAGCTGAGAAACAGACATTTGAGCATCACTAAAGAAGATACAAATGCATGTCAGTGACTCAGACTTCTACATTACATTGTAATGCAAAAGTCAGTGCATATTTCCGAAAGGCCCCCACAAAAACCACAGATCAAGACTCGTGTGTCTTGTCTGTTGTATCTGGTGTTCAGTGTCTCTGCAGATGACTTACAGAAAAGTTTCTATCAGCTTCTGGAGTGTGTGGGAGATTGTAAAAGTGAAGCATGAAAGGGAAGTTGCAGAAAAAGAGCTATTTCTTTATAATTGACAAATGATGAGACAGGACTTGACAGTATTTACAGATATAAGTATCCTTATGTGAGCAGAGGTCCCCACATAAAGGGACCTCAGGACTTTGTTTTCCCACATTTTTCTTTCCTTTCTCTTGAACTGTTTCTTTATCCTTTACTAGCCATTATAATTTATTTATTACCAATAATAAATTGTAAATTACTAGTAAATAATGTGATTCTATGACCTCTGGCTACAATGTTAAGTGATGCAGCCTAAGAGTGTGTGTTCTCTGGTTTTTTTAGACAAATCTAGGATCCTTGAGGGCAAGCAAAGGTGATTTCATTCTTTGTGGCTGTTTAGGACTTAAAAAATATGAGCAAGGACTTACTCTTCACTCCAAAAATAAGCGTAATAGATCACTACTGAGGCTTGAACTTGAGTGAGTGGCACTGAAGACTTGTTGCAAGACTGATTACAAATTTCAAAGGACACTTGTTTTGTATTATGGTGTTTAAAGTTTAAAAGCCAAAAAGGCCTCAGATGCATAGGGTTTTTTCTGTGAAAAGTCTTTGCTATTAGATGCAACTCCAGAGCACTCTGGCTTTGCCTTTGAGGGACCCTTACAGCAGGCAGAGAGGGTTCTGATCCTCTTTGGACACTAGATCTGCAGCCTTCATTTTTGAGCCCTTTCAAATGTGATTTTGAGTATTCTTTTGATCTCTTCTCCACACATCTCCATCAGATGCTTGAAAAATTAAGTGACACAATAGTGCTCTCATTCGGGCAGAATCTGCGTGCCATGGGTCACATATATTGCCTGAAGGAAGAGAATTTGGTATCAGTTTTCAAGTATAGCAAGCTATCTCCAATTTATTTAAATATAGATCCTACTCTTACACACACACACACAGGGGCAGAGTCCAGCCTGTGCTCTTTGAGTGTGGTCATTACAAACCTCCTGCCCTGGTCCCCAGCTTCCTGCTCAGACATGGTTAGCCAAACCACAGCAGTTTCTCCAGGATCAGTTTCTTGTGTTGTGAAATGCTGCAGGCACTGGGATTTGTGAGCTTATCACCGTAGTATCTGATTGCCACACGTGAGCAAATAGCTGCATTTCTCTTCCTGGTCTCTGCTCTTCTGAGCAAAAAAGGCTCTTGGAGGCTTAATTTAACTGCTGCTTGGCTGTACAGTATCTAGTGTACACATGCCATCTAATTCAGATGTTGCCTTTCCTGCTTGTTCCTGTGGTTGTGTTAAGGTTAGATTGCCAGCTGTGTACAAGCAATTTTTGTCTCTTTTTTCAGCCAAGGTAGCAGTGCAGACGAGGCAGAGCGCTGGTGAAATGCCTTTGCTTCCCCATTGAGTGATGGAGTTTTATTGTCTGTGGCTCGGGAGGGTGCTATATGTGTGTTAAATCGGCAGTTTTACTGGGCTGTCTTTCAAGCCAGGGGTAAATTGACATCGAGCCTCCGCTCCTTTTTTTAAGGTGACTCCTCAATATTTAGAGGTATTCTCCATGATTTTTTTTTTTTCTAGCAGAAAATCAAAATGTTATCTTTGCCCTTACAGCTTTTGCCGTAATCCACATATAAATGAGGTGATAAAAGTAAGGATTAAACAAATCTTTGCTAATACTTTTTGATTGGCTTAATCAATAATTAATCATCTCTTAGATGAGGCTGTAGCTTGTGGAGTAGATATAATTGGATTAGCTGCTGAGAGGCCTTTGGAGCTTTGAAGAGATTAAAATGGCTGTCAATCCTGTAATTAAACTGCCACAAACAAAAGCAATAGTATTGGAATCAGTCAGCTTTTTTTAAATGAATCAACAAGTACTTACACACCCCTAGTAGTGGGGTAGGCAGAATCTGTTCTCATAACTGATTTATTTCCTTCAACAAGATGAGTATGTGTGAAATCATTGGTTTAATTGCCTGGGCATATATTGGCCAGAATGGCAGGATAAATTTTAGGAAGAAATGGCTGTCATAGAACTCTTAGAAGAAAAGCTAGTTTGTGTAGCTAAAACAGTGAACCTGCTCCTTGTCTTGAGCCTATTTGGCACTGACTTTTCATGGTGTCTTTAATTGGCTAAGTAGGTTTGGCCTACATGAATGAAGTCTTTATCTGTCTTGCTCCTCCCCTCCCACCTATTTTGAAGTTTTTCTGTTCGTCTTTCTTCAAAACAGAGAGCTTTAGTAGAAAAAACTTCCTTTTAAAGGCTTGTTGTGTACTAAAGCATATACTATATACGACTGTATTATACACATGTGAATTGATATGTGTGCATATGCTAATATATATTGTTTTTTAAAATCTCTTCCAGAGATGAACTGATAAAACCAATGGGAGTGCGGCCGGACGGCACAATGGCTCCTTTGGAAGAAGCAGTCAGCCAGTACCATACCAACAAACAAGACAGTTCAGATTCAGACTAAAGCATCACCTGCTTCACTCTCCATTCTCCTCTGATCCACACTTTTCCTTAGAGCCACATCATCTTTTATCTAGGCATTTTATCCTCATACTAGCCAGCATCCCTTTAACTGTTCTATTATTGAGGTATTTAAATGATGGGTCCTGTGGTGTAATGTCTGAATTTTTATTATGACCGTTTAAAGAACATATCAGTTTATTAGTTGGTTGCCTTTTATTAATTTAAAACTAAATGTATTTCAGAGGGATAAAAAATGAAAGCTTACAATGTAAAATAAAATACAAATACTTAAATTTTCCAGAATCCTGTTTTCTGAACTCTGTAGTTTTTCCCATTCTTGATATTTTTTTATATTGTTTTGCCAGTCTCTCCCTTTATATAATTGTAACTAAAGAAGTGTGTTTGCTCAACAACGTTAAGAGCAGAGAGTGTTTAAGCTTAGATATCTGACTGACCCTTGTGAAGTTGCTTTAACTGGCATGCATTCAGCAGTGATTTCAGAGCTACTCTTTGTAAAATGTCATTGGATTTCTTACTGCTGCACACTTCTGCTTCTTAAGATTTTTCCAGTATGTCAGTCACTGACTGCTGCTAAAACTACCTTTAAATTGGTAACAAGGTCATGTATGTCCTGTCCTCCCCCCCAACCTTAAGACCACACAAATATACCCCAGTCCCCATCTTTGGTTAAGTGAGACCATCCCTATTCAAAACAGCATTCAAGTATGTACGCTTAATGTTGCTGTGAATGGGAGTGGACTGAAGTGAAGTGCATGTGCAAGTGTTTTGCTGAATCAAGGCCTACTTTGGGAGATTAACGGGGAAGGCCTCACTTGGAGAAGTCAAACTAATCAACAAAAAATATTTCCTTTTAGGGAAATCACTTCCTTTAGGAAGTGATGGGATATAGAAGGGGAAGGTGGGAAGGAGAAGAAAGCCGCTTTCAACTCTGTACTCTTGAAAAACAAAGATTAAAGTTTTAGGTGTGCTGCCCTGCTGTCGTTGCCTCTTTGCCTGCTTGGTTTCTTTGTGAGTTTCTCTCAGCATGAATGACATGAAAAATAATCCACGTCCGAGTTTGCAATTCCTTCCCCCACCCTCCCCAACTCCAGAGCGTACAAGTGCCATCTTTGTGAACCTTTCAGAGGTTGGTGAAGGTTCTCCAGTTTGTCTTTGTTTCCTGTGCCTTGACACTGGTTCCCTGAATTAAGGAAGTTAGCTGTAAAGGGGGGGACTTGGGATGAAGTCATGCTGCTGTTTCCCATGTGAGGAGCTTCCACAGCTCTCCTTCATCTTCCAAAAGGGGCTAAAAAGAAACAATGCACTGCTGTCCTGTCAGCAGTGGAGTTTGTTTTCCTGAAGCCATAGCAATGCCTTAGGGACATGAATTCTATACGTTTCTGTATGCTGGGACCTGTCTGAATGTTAAAATCGTCAGTGTTTTGGCTTATGACTTGAGCTGTATTGTCTGCTGCATCCACATGGAGCAACACAACTTGCATAAGGGGAAAATTAAGCCAGCTGCTGTTCCTACACAGCAATAGCTGCAGCAAAACCTGTCAATGTATTGATAATCTTGTAATCATACCTATTCTGTATGAATGTCCTGGTTTTGCTAGGACAGACCACCACAATGAATCCAAAAGGGAGAGGGAGGAATTGTCCAGGAGCAAAAAATGTGCTTGGCTCCATCTAAGCTGGGTCTCAAAAATGTTTAACATCATCCACTGACTGCTCTGAGCCCAGCACAGGCAAGTATTAAGTGCACTGCAGGTACAAAGAATTTGTGAACCCTCCCTGAGGAGCAAAACTTAACTAGCTCTGTTAATGAGGACTTGCGTATTGTCTTGGTATCAGCTGAGGCTATTCCTTGGGGCTGGTGCAGCAGTTATTTCAGTAATGGGCTGTACAGGTTGCTATACTGGGGTGGATACAGAGCATGAAAAAGAGCAAAATCTCAATTTGTTGCTTTACAAACTGTAGAATATGCTCCTACAGTTAGCTGTAGGCAAAGAGATTGATAAAACAATAATGGCTCTGGGGACCTCGTTACAAATGGTATACCATGAGGCTTTTGTGGTCTGGCTCCTGCCAATTGCAACAGGGCAACAATAGTCGCAATAAACAGTTCTGTTTAGTTTATCTTGGAAAATAACATGCTCGTAGTAGGTTTTACAGACGTGAGATGCTGCTTCAATTGAAAAGAAAATAATGAAGATCAAGCACAGAAGGTTCTGCCTGAATCCTCTGGCTCAAGAGTGATTTTCATAATTGGCTTGTCTGTAGTGGGAGCGCAGGTTGATCTAGTTAAATTATTAACTGCCACTAGTGCAGTATCTCAAAGCCTGTCTTGTTCCAAGATAGTCTGTGGAAGCGGTGCTGTGAGATTGTTGGTTTTTATCTGAGATGTAATGTAGGTCTGTCCTTGGCTGCACCAGCTGGAGATCTGGGAAAGCCTTGGGACAAAGTTCCTCCAACACAACATTCCTTCTGCTTCCTGTGTGCTGTATGGCATTTGCTTTCTCTTCAAAGTAACAATGCATGTGTTATGGTTTCTCTTGGATTGGGAATCTGGAGAAAAGTAAAGTGAGTATTTGATGGTTTAAAAAAAAACCCCAAAAAACTCAAAAAAACAACCCCAAAACACACGAACAAAACCAAATCTCCCTTTAATTGTTTACTGTGAAGTTATGATCTTTATGATCTGCTCCTGAGTTTATTTTCAATGTCGAACCTCCAAAGTTGGAAGCTTGGGCAACTGAACCTTATTTAAATCACCAAACTGGGCAGTGAGCCTGGCCAGTTTGGGGAATGTTGTATCTTTTGTCCCCAACAGAACATCGAGGTGCTACATCTGCATTTGAACGAGTGTCCAAAGTTCCTGTCCAACATGACTGTGAGAATCTGCTGCGACCTTCAACGTTTTAGTACCTGGTAGTCTCAAGCCTGGAGAGCCATGAAAGGTTTGCTGCCTCTGTTAGCAGTAGCTCTGGTAGAATCATTGTGTGTGTATTTGACTAACTCATTACATTCCACATGATATGAGCTATTCTGTGTTATATGAAATAACCATATGAGATTATATAAATGCATACTTTCATGTTTCTCCAAAACACTCGAGTATAGTTGACTAAGAGATACTGTAATTGGAAAAAGGAACTCTTCTGAGTAAAATGTCAACAGATTTTCTGGTGGTGACTGTCAAGGTGTTAGCCAGTGGGTTTCAGGGATGTGTACCTTTCATTCTCAAACAGCCTTTCACAGTCAGTCCCAAACACAAAAACTTGTGTTTCAATCTTTATTTTGGCATCCAAAGTAACACAGTTCTCATTAAAGCTCATCAGTGATTTGGAAGCTTTGCTTTTCTTTGTTTCCCATTGGAGTTATGAAACAAAAGATGATGGGAAATTGCTGAAATTTGTCAGAATACTTTGTTCTTTTGCAAGATAGCTCAGACGTATTTGTTTAAATGTTCATGAAAACTTCCTGGCAGGTATTCTCAAATGCTAATTGAAACTTTATGTGCCCCAAAAGTGGTTTTCAGGAAAAAGGGACATTTACAATCTGTTAAAAATGTTGTTGTGAGAAAATTACCAGAACTTTAAAGAAATTTGCCAAAGAGGAAAACCACATTAGCTTCGATGTTTTGAGTATACAACATTGCTGTATATTGTGTGTGGCCAAAATATATTTTTCACCCTATAACTGGACTTAGCTGTTTTTCTAAGTACCTGAAAATCTGCAGTGGCTTAAAAAAATAATAATTAAAAAAGAAAACAACTGGGCAATAGTATATTTCTCTTATAGTGCTTCAAGGAATAATTTTCCTCTACCTGGGTGAAAAATTGGTTGTCAAAGGTGACTGTAAGGAAGATAATTTTACAATGAAGCTGTCCTATTAGCTTGTTGCCAAGCATCTTAGTCCGAAAGAGGAAAGTAAACCCTGAAGTACACAGGGTCCCAAACCTCCTGAAGGAGCATTCCACAACATTGTCCTTCACCTTATTACCACAAAACAGCTAATAAAATCCTGAGCTTTAATAAGGCTGGCTGTAAAAGACTGTTCAACTGTTCAAACAATTGAGAGCCAGACTTTGCCGGTCTTTGATGAGCAGCAAGTTAAACAGCTGCCCAGGTCAGATTCTTTTTTTGGCCAAGCATGGAAAAATGATGATTTAGTGGTAGTGCAAAGATGTAGCTCACTTTCAGAAAGGAGAAGGGGGCAGGAGGGGAGGAACAATTTAATTTAGCAAATGCAAGTCTTTGTTGTATTAAGATCTTGGATGGATCTAGCTCTTATGAAAAGTGATAAGGAACAATTCCTGGTTTCTTCTTGCAAAAACTTTTGCTCATCTTGAAGTTGATTCTCTCCAAAATCCATGTTCTCACGCTGGTGATGCAGTATTTAGACCAGAAATTTTGCAGGAAGGCGATACTCTTTTAGCTTTGCCGTGTACCTTCCAGCTGGGTGTGCCTGGGAATGTGAAAGCAGCTCTAGTGTTGGCAGCTCAGTGCTGAAGGGCAGATGGAAGAACCTGGAAAGGTATGCTGTCACTCCTTCCTGGCCAGCCAGCTACCTGGGGGTGACCTGAGGGCAGAGGAGGGACCTGGGAGGCCACCCTGTCTATCTCCTACTGCTTGTGGGTAACCAGGGCTGGCACAGTCTGCAGGGCGGCCAGGTGGATGAAGGAGATGCAAGCGGCTGTGTGGCACAGAAAATGGTGGTAATTGCCTCCTTGCAGTAAAGCTGGGTGTTTTCCAGGGCTCCTCCCACCACCAGCACCATTGTCTGCAGGTGAGTCTGGTTAATCCTCTGCTTTTACCTGTTACTTGGCCCCGTGGAAGGCTGTGCCTTCAGTAGGGTATTGCCTTTGGTTGCAAGAATCAGTAATGCTTTGGCTGTTGCATGTCTGTCTCTCATTTTGGAGGTGCACCATACTTGTGTGACTTGCTTTCCTTCTTGAGAGCGAGACCCCGTTCCTCACTCTGTACAACTGAGGATGAGGAAAACGGGGTCCCACAAGAAGGGACCAAACTCATTTGTTGGGAAGGAGGTAGGAGCAGCCTTGTCTCCTGTCTATGCAGTGCTGGAGCAACTTTCAATTCTACCATTAGACACCTCTAAGGGCCAGGCTGTCCCACAGTTACTCCCATCTCAGTGGCCTCTGGATAGGCTTGAGGACAGCAGATGCAGCCTGACAGGTGGGGAAAAAAAAATCCCCCAAACCTGATCATCACCACAACTGGTCCAACATAATCATCATCTGACAGCACGTGGCTTGGGCCAGCTCCCTATTCTGGCTGGGAGCTACAGGGCTGAACAGGATCAAGTAAGCTCCTCAAGCATCCCAGCTTTCTCCAGAGCAGGCATGAGCACAGATCACTGAACTGCTGACGTGCTTGGGAATCGATTCCTCCGACGGCATGCCAATCTCTGTGGGGTACCTAGGCAGGCTTTTAGAGGCTGGTGGGGAAGGAATTATTCAGACCACCCATCTTAGCTGGCTAAATTACCCGAGTAGTCTCTTCAAACTCCTTCTCCAGTCACGGATGAGAGAGAGGACAATTCAGAGTAAGGCTAATTTGGGTGCACTGAATGACCCTCTGCAGGAGCTTTGCTTTCCCTCCCTCGACTACAGAGGGAGCCTGGGGAGACCAGCTGGTTACATTTAACTGCTAAATTGGTTGCCAAAAGATGGGTGGTGAGAATTCCTTCTGGTTTCCCCTTTGCCATGGACCACACTCTTCCCACAGCAAGATGCTCGCTTGCTCTCTCCTGCAAATTTGGAGAGTGCTTAGTGCAGTGGGATACAGGCCCCCGGGAGCCACCACAAGACAAACAACTCATGTTGCTGCGTTGCAACGGTTGATAGGTACTGTATATTGTGTGTAGGATTTCATGGACTTATGCTTAAATAGCTCCTTTAAAGCAGCTTTGCTTTTGGGAGCCTGTTTAACAACTTGCTTTCGTATAAGCCAAGTTTTACATATGTTCTGAAGTTTAAAAAACAAAGTGAGACCTCGAGCAAAAATTGTAATTAGGGAGGTACAGATAACAGAGAGAAAGGACTTGTAAGTTCTCTCCAGATGTTACAGATGGGAGGGGAACGTGAAGCCATTCAAAATAAACCTTGCTGAGATTGCCCCTTCCTCTTTGCCTGATAAACCCATTACAAATTAAAACAAAAGTAGCCAAGATCCACAGGCTCCAGGGCATCTGTGAGCCCTCTTTTACCTTTCAGAGCTGGTAACAGATGCTGCCTGTGGGCGTTAGTCCTTGTCTAATGAAAAGACCAATTCTTCATTCTGGAAGCTTAAAACACAAGTTTCTGCCGTATAAAACCCAGTAAGTGTAAGAATCCAAACCTGAACATAAACTACCAGGATTTTAAGGCTTCAGTATTATTTTATGCTCAAGAAGTGTTCTTGCCCGGTAAATCACAGTTCTGCAACACATCACACTTCCAAAGGCATTTGGAAAAGCAGTAGGTTTTTTTTCTTTTTCCTTTTTGAGAAGAGAGTAGTGACTGCTTGGATTCCCTCCTGTTTTCTCAGTCCCCAAATGTTCATAACACCCTGTTGGGGAGGAATAATTCCCATCCAAGTTGTAAAACACACTTATAAGTAGATGGGAAAAGCATGAACAGAGCTGTACAGAAAACAAAACCGCTGGGAACAAGATCTTATTTTGCATGCTTCTCACTGTTGTATTTTTGCTCCAATTAGCATATTTTAAAGACAAGCTTTAAAAAAAAAAAAAAATCATTCTGCTATCTGCCTGAACTGTTCTCAAGCTTTGAACTTTTCCATCCTTTCTATTGATTATGGCCAAGTGACCCATATTTAAAAAGCATTTACAATAAAATTATAGCACTTTCTTTTGTGCTGCTGTCTTTCCCAGTGAAAAGCTAAAATGTTTTAAAATTGTCACTTTTTGACAGAGGTAATGGCTGTAATATATTTAGTCTCTTCCCCCTTGTTGTGCTTAAAATGGCTATGCTAATAAAGGGCACAGCTGTCGATACTTTATGGCCTGCTGGGGGGAAGAGGGGGAATGAAGGCAAAAAACAGATTGACTGTGTGTCAACAAATGCAGCTGGGAAAGAAAAAAAGAAGCCCCTTGAAGGCCCCTGCAACGTAAAGTCCAAGATAAATGATGTCCCTATGCTTAAAAAAAAAAAAAAAATGGAGGTCGGAATTCAATAAAGGGGGACTGAAAAGGAAACTGCTTAAAACTGAAAGCCTTTTCTCTGCCTCTAGACAGCTTACAAGAGAAATGAGCAAAACTGACCACAGAGAGAGGGTGAGCAGCCAAGAAAGAAAACAAAAGCCTATCCTGGAAAATATATTGCGTCAACGAATTATCTGAAGTGCATTATCACTGGCGGGCGGAGAGCGTACAGTTTAATGGAGATGCGACAACAAACTTTTACATGCTGCTGCCTTTTGGGGAGCGGGCTGCTTTGTGCCCAGGCCCGAGGGGAGGGGGAATGGCAGCTGTAATTACTCATAACGAATAACTAAGAGCAGGACACAGCGGCCGTCGGGGCACTGGTGAATGTTGCTCCTGGGGAGCCGGGCCGGCTGCCCCCGCAGCTCCTGCCTGGCACAGCCGCGCCCTGCGGCCGGGCGCACCCCGCTCTGAGGGCGTTTTTCCCTGGGATGGATGCTCTAGTACGAGTCTCTCTGGCCTTTGGGAGGCACCGTGGAAAAAAATTATGCCTTTCACCTTCTGGGGACAGCAGCTATAGGAGGAAATGCCATTTTGTGTCCTGGCAGCCCTGCCAGGCCTCCCACCATTGACTGCAGTGAGCCAGGCCCCAGCGGCCAACACAACATGGCAGACATGGCCCTTCAAGGGCCCACCTGTACAAGCAAGAAGTAATGCCAGCAGCGACCGACCGCTCTACCCAAGCCCTGGGGTGGGGAAAGACAGCGGGTGCCATGCCCCAGCAGGCCAGGGATGGCAGAGGGAGAAGGGCCATCGCTGTTCTGGCCACCCTGGCAGTGCTACAGCCGAGGTGACAGCAAGCGAGGCGTATCCTCTATGGAGATATGGTATACCCCAAGGATGTAGCAGATGTTTTGATTGTGGTGGGTTTGTTTTTTGTTAACTAGTGACCTGTCTTTTTTCATTCACAGCAATGTAAGTTAGGGCCTAGCCCTGTTCTTCAGGTAGAAATGATGTCTTTGATGCCCAGCCGGGAGGCAGAAAACCCCTGGGCTGTCCCTGCGAGGGGCTGTGGCAGATCCTGCCCAGCCGGCCACAGATGACCTGGGCACACCACGGAAAGGCTTAGAGCCCTTCCTGAGGCGCGGCGAGAGAAGCAACAACATTGTAAGAGGCATAGGGATGGGGAGCTTGAATTACTGCAGTGAGGAAATGGGAATATTGGGTGTAAACCTGCAAGAATCAGGCGGTTTCCATTCCCTAGGTCATGACACAGCTTGTTTGCATGGAGGCAAACCCATAATAAAATAATGAGTGACAGGGAGCCATTTGTTCATTGTCATTTCTTGGACAACTATGGAAGATGAGGACAGTTTTTCCCAGCCTAAGGCAAAATGCCTTTGTAAATATGTCTTGTGTTTCCCAGAGGCATGCCAAAAGTACGGGTAAGGCTGCATCAATGACACCGTATCTCCTGTATCCGCCTGGAGAGAACCAGGGTCCAGACAGTTCCTGTTTTAGGCCTGGAAAGAGGCTTTTTGGGAAATAAAGGCTTGGCAACAGGTGAGGCCAGGAGAGCCAGTCAGCCTCCAAATAACCTCTGCTTCTGCATTTGGAGGGTGAGGAGGTGCAATATGGAGTAGGATGTCCTACTTTTAGGAACTGTCTGCTCTTCTCTTTTACCTTCCCACTTCTGTCATTCCCCAATCCCCAACTTTTCTTTTTTAAAATTTTTCGTTCAAGGTCTTTTTTGCCTGCTTGGTTACTTCCATTCAAAATCATCTGGAAAAGGGAGTCAGATGGAAAAAAGGGTTATCTTTTCTCAGATTCCCAATTTTGCTGTGCATGTGTTCCTTTGAACCTCTGCAAATTCTCCAAGAATGGGAGGAAGGAAAAATAAGTAACCAAAGACAAGGCAAAATCAGGAAATCTGCAAAAATCCTGAAATGAAATAAAACAGTCATGTCAAGTTTTTAGTAAAACAGCAGGATGTTAAAATGGCACAGAAAGTTCTCATTTCCTCTGTAATTGCTTGGAAGAGTTTTAAAAGGCTATAATTTTTACTGTTCCTGCTAGATTTCACTTGGAAAATCCCTTGCACCAGTAGCAATCAATACATCCCAGAGTTTCCGTGTCTGTGGGATGAGCAGTTTGGCATCTCTTACTTCCTCTGTCCTTGGGCACAGCTACCTTTCAGTTTTTCCTCTTGCATATCAGCAACACCAAACTCCAGTCTTTTCTAAAGCCCTGGGACAGAAGAGGTAAGAGATCCCTCACCCACACTTTGGTTTCACTGACTCTGGGAAGCAAACTTCCTTCACTGTGGTGGTGACTCACTATATGAGTCCCACTGCCTCTTTGTAGTTGATAGTTTGAAAAAAATCAGAAAACCGAGAGAAAAATACCCGAACTCTTGAGTGCATGATACAACTGAGATGTTCAGTGATGTGGGTTGATATGATTTCACAGACAAAGGTTCTCCTGAAGTTTGGTTAAAGGTGGAAATGCATGGTCCCTGCTTAAGTAAGAAGTAATGTTATGAGAAAAAATAGTGCTAAAGTTGATGCAGTGTATATAGCATGACTGTAAGTAGCTCAGCAGTATCTGAGCTGCAACTGCTGATGGAGAATGTTGTCCAAAAGAAAATGCCCAACAGGTTCCTGGAAGACCTGGGGCCCTGGGGGACTCAATATCTATATCCATGATTTGGAAAACAACCAGAAAGTGTTGAAGATGATAGCACAGAGATGGTGTGTAATGGTCAAAGCCAATGAGTTATGCAGACCCTCAATAACCCCTGCACAGGGAATGTGGGAAAGCGCCGTTAGCCACAAGTTGATCCCCTCCCCACAGTGCTGGTGAGACCATGAGTGTGGCCAGCTTCAATGCCCATAACCCATGTACCTGCAGAGGCCTGAAGAACCCAGTGAGATGATTTATGATTGTGCTGCTTAGCACACTCGGGGGAAGGCAAAAGGGAGGCTGTGTGGGAGCCAGAGCAGATGGGTTTTGTAATTTTTGACCACCACAATTTTCCAGGGGAGGTGCAAACCTGGGATAGTAGCTGTTGAGCTCATTGGCTTGCTTTGTTTAATTATCATTCACAGACTGTTTAATAGTGGCCTGGAGACCCTAGGAACCACCAAGAGCCGGAGGTTGACAACCACCAAATATCTCCATAGGAAGAAGGTATATAAAATTTTTATTTATTTAATGAAGCCAAAACCCCTAAAAATAATATTTTATGTGCGTAATTTGGCATTGAAGTGACAGACTGTGAGGTCTAATGGGCTTGCTCTCACCTGAAGCTCTTTGGTTGGTCAGCTCGTCTTCAGATCTGGACAGGCAGGCTTGCTGCCATTGGTGTTTCCTGTGCTATCGTGGGGCTGCAGGCCCGCAAAGTGTCTGTGCTTTGTACCAGTTACTTGTAATGCAAGTCTTCATGTCAAAGCCTTTTAGGTAGAGGGTCTCCCATAGTCCTTTTAAACAAAAAATTCCCAGCAAGCAACAGGTCAGATTTACCTATTTTTTAAAATATTTTTTTAAATTTCAAGTGCCTTTTCACGTTGTCCGCATTGCTTGGTCTATCAGTTTTAATGGTTAATGTCTCAAATATCTTGTGTCTCAGCCAAAGCCTGATCTCTGGGGCTGGTGTTAATTCTCTTATTTGCAACCCAGCTGGTGCATGGGTCCCTCTGCCTCCTGCCCAGGCTCTTGTTGTGTCTGCTGGTGTCCTTCCAGCAAGTGTAGGCAATGAATGGGTGGATTTCTTAGAGGTATCAAGTCACCTAAAATTTAACTAAAGGAAGCAAGGGGCAGGGAGAGAAGGGTCCAAGTGTGTGCTCAGCCTTTATAAAGCACTGGAGGATCCACATGAAAAATAAATTAATAAATATCCTACTGCAGGAAGGGTTTTAGGCCAAGCTGGCACCTTCTAAGGTGCTATCAGC
Organism: Antrostomus carolinensis; assembly: GCF_000700745.2. Lineage (NCBI taxonomy): Eukaryota > Metazoa > Chordata > Aves > Caprimulgiformes > Caprimulgidae > Antrostomus > Antrostomus carolinensis. Next base: position 47,587 of record NW_010322423.1, read on the forward strand.
AGCTGGGCACAGATCTGTAGGAAATGGGCTTTGCTGGTTCTAATGTGCACAAGCAGAGTCTTTCTCAACAATTTCTTTGATAACTGTTTAATCCTTCTAATAACCTGCTTTCTGGTCACACTGTCACTGTGTGTAGGCACACATGTGTTTCTTTCCTTTCCCTGTCCCCTCTCTGGGAGCTTCTAAACCTGCTGTCCAGTTTCAGACGTATCTGTCAGTGCAGTACGGGTGTCAGAGATATGACTCTCCTACACAGTTAATGAAAATATGTGCCCTAGAAGAGAGAGGTGTAAAATGGGCTCCTGCCAGGGAAAAGCTGCAATACTGCTTGCAGTTTGCTGGAGAATTTCCCAAGTAAATACCCCAGCTCAGCCAGCCCTCAGGTCCCCATCAGACCAACATCTGCAGGAGGTCAGATGTTAACCCTTCCAACACACTGCGGTAGTTTTGCTGTACTGCCTTGTGCTGCCTCCCTGCTCCTTTTCCTCTCCCTCCACCTTCTCTCTCAAAACAGACAGCCCCTGCCTTTACCTTGCCAGCTGACGTTTAGAGGTGAGTTTAGGGATGCCTAGGGGACATTTAGGGGATGTGCTAGAGCTCAGGACTGCTTCTAAGGTAGACATCTCCTTGCTTCTCTGCTCCACAGGGAAGCTTGTCCCACCCATGAGACCCATCTTGGGAGGTATTACTCACTCTCCAGGGGTGCCTGTCTCTCCACTGATTCCAGAGGAATCTGTAGCGGATCAGACACTTATTTTTCAGACAATTAAATCCTTGAATTTAGTTTTAATGCTGCCTTTAATTCAGAGAGTTAAATCCTCAGACCTGCTCTGAGCAGTGTATTTCCACAGGAACGAGGAGGGCTGTTTTGCCTGGCTGCTGCCCCTGGGCTGTCTGGTGAGGTGTGAGATGCTACAGCCAAGGAGGCCGGAGTGTCTGTGCCACCCCTGCCCACACCATGACGGCGGCTGTGCCGTGTTTCTGACTGGGAAGGGGGCTCCCATGCGGCACAGAGACTTGCTGGCTGAGCAAGGCCCACACGTGTGTTTAGCTCTGCTGCCAGCGCTTCAGCGTGAGTTAGGAGATGGCTGGGAGAGATGGGTTTGGTCCAGGCTTGTGGCTTTACCACAAAACCGGGCTGTGGTTCAGCGCCAGGCAGCTCTTCAGCCTTCAGCCTGCCCCTGTGGGGACGCAGCAGCTGCTGGAGCATTTTGTGGTGCGAATAACTGCAGAGCGCAGTCTCCAAATCACCTTCTGCATGTGAACCCTTGTATTACCCCAAATGAATCTGAGCAGGCTTGCAGGGGAGGACATTATGTGCAGGACCTGGGCACTGTGAAAGGATTTAAACCAAACGTTTGAGAGTCAGAAAGCCAGTTGCATCCTGTCAGGATATTGGTGCAAAGCCCTTACTGGGTTTCTGACTTGCAGAAATCTTTCTAGCAATCCCCGTGTGATGAGTGCTTTGGTGAGGAACTATATACAAATACCAAAAATATAAGTTACACAAGAAGATGTTTGGAATCACAAGAGAGACTCTGCAAATCTAGCCATGAGGTATCTGCATGTAAAAAAAATAATAAAAATAAAATAATTGCAGCTTATTTTAGCTGCAACCTAAACTTTGTGCTGAGTTAAATCTCCCCAGCCCTGGGCTGATCCCCGCAGCCCCTCCCGGGTTTTCAATGCTTCCAACAATGAAAGTGAAATCCAATCCCATCCAATTAGAGGAAAATGAATGGCTCATCTACAATAAATGGGCTCTGAATAACAATAAGCCAACAAGAGAGCAATGAACTGGAGACAGAGTACAATCTTCCTGAATGTTAATCGGCAACTAACTCCACAAGCTTCTTAGAGGTGGAAAGAATTGGAGGAAAATAGATTAGGGAAGCTTTAGAGCACATTGCCTTTTAACTGCTTAGGCCTCACATTTTTACCTAAATACAAGAATGTTTCTAATGCTGCCTTTTGCAGGGTGAAGGGAGGGGGGGGGGGGTGATGGGGGGGTTTGTTCTCAAAGTTAAATGTTTTCAGTTTATTTATAATTTGACATGGTAGGTGCTACTGTATAACCTCTAGTATTATTTAATGGCTTTATTTATTTGAAAGTCCCTTTTAAAAATTACAAATTAAAAGGGCAGAAGCCTTAGAAAATGTTTTCTGTAGATCTGAGGATTTGGGGAAAGAGGCTGAAAGAATCCAGAAATCAGCCTGAGACCAAAGAGAAGCTGGAGAGGCGAAAGAGAATGGATAAGGAAACTCTGCAATTCAGAGGCTGAAGTCCATCAGGCTCCCCTGATCCTGCCTGTTCTCTGGTCCCACATAGATACCTTCTCATGTTCTCAAGGTTAAAAGTACCTGAAAGACCTGCAGAACAGCCCAGCAGCTGCTGCTTTCCACTGCCCTCAGCCACACAGGTAATTTTTGTAAAGCCAAGGAAGATGCAGGATTCCTGACCCATCACTAAGAGAAGCCCCCACAGCTACGCAGGCTCCATATTCAGTGGAACCAAGCTGAGCTGGGTTGTCCACACTCTCCACTCACACTATTAATTTCCTAATAACCAGTTTTTTTCCCCTCCAGGCAGGCAGAGATGTTACTCAGCTGGGCCAGCACTGCCATCCCCTCCTGCTTACTGTCATCACAGGAGCCCAACTCAAAGTCCATGGAGTCCCACTGGCCAGTGTGGGCATCTGACCAGGCCCCATTAGGTGAGAGCAGGTGAACCTGGGCACCCACTTTTGCTGTGGCAGGAAGGTGGTGGAAGAAGCACATGGGTCCTCTGGGAAAGAGAAGTGCTCCTGTGCTGGTGACGTGCAGTCATGGTGCCACAGCAAAAGAGAGCACACGGCAAGGTCCAGCAGCTCACAGTGCTCATTGCTGTGGAGAGCCTGCACCTTCCTGGTTTGCAGTGAAAATATTGGTTTTGATAATCATGGTATCTATAATAATATATATAATATACATATATATATATTTGTGCGTGTGTGTATATATGTGTATATATCTATATATACACATATATACATACACAAAAGCTATCCCTGCTTGATCCTGAAGAAAGCTGTCAAGAAATTTCTTGGAGAAATCATGAAAGTGAAGGGCTTTCAAAAGCCTCGTGATGTGAGGGGCAGGTGCCATCGCTGGCTTTGAAAAAGCCCTGGAAATGTGACGCGTGGCAGTGCATGCTGTGACGTCCAGGTTTGCAAAAAGCCGGGACGACGTGTTCCCGTCTGTGACAAGGGTGTCTGATGCCCATGAGGGTGCTCTGCATCCCACACCCCTCTGCTCCTTCCATGTCTGCCTGTCCATGCGCTTCACGATGGCTCCCAAGGAGGGGACCCTCACAGCAGCTGGGAGGGCTGCAGGGACAGCACCCGTGGAGTTTCTTTTCTCCGTTGGAGCTAAGCGCTCAGCTTTCATGTTCAGCTTGCGCTGCCAGGGCTGTTCATTACCTGCAGGAAGATGGGCAGGTCCCTGGGCAAACTTGAAGCTCTGGCTGAGGGCAGTGTCATGCAATGCAGTGGAAAAAGGTAAGGTCGGCTCCTAAAATAGGAGGTCCTGAGCAAACTGTCTTCTACAGCTCCCCTAGGTAGCTCCTCAGGTATGCAAACGCTGCAGTGTGATGGCCTTTAGAGAGTTAACCATTTCTCATCAACACGAATCCCGAATGCATAAAACAAGGAAAAAGGGAATGGAATAACTTTTAAGTCAAATGATACAAAATATTTTTATAATTTATTCTATCAGCAGGGCTTATTAATGCAAACATGTTTCCTGTGTTGCATTCCTTATCAACAAATGTCTTCCCAGAGGCAGGTCCAACTTTGGTATCTCATGGCCAAAAAAGCTGGCAAGCCCATTCATAGAAAAACAAAGTACATTCTTTCTCTGTATGGCAAGATGAAGAGAGGAGCCATATCCCCCTACCCCTCTCCTAATCTGCTGTACAAGCAAAGGGTCGTTTGCTGTGTTCTTTCAGAGAAGCAAGAATTTAATAGGTGTATAGATAAGCTATTAAGTAATATACACGCAGAGCTAAAGGGGATTTGGAAGGGAGAATTATTCATTTTTTAAATTAAATAGCAATTTTGTTTCAGCAACATTAAAATAAGTTTCCAAAGGCCATTGTTTGTTTGAACAAAGAGGGGAAAGGAGCTGTTAGAAGCAGTTTACACAGTTCAAATATGAGGGGTTGCGTGCGTTAATAAGAGCAGCGCTCGTGCTCAGCATGGAGCACAGAAAACACATTTGCTGTAGCACACTGGCCGTGCTCCGGCCAGCGCTTGGGAACACAGCATTGCACCCTGCCAGAACTTTGCATTAAGAGCATGGGATGCCAAGGGGAATTTCAAATGCCACTAATATATTTTTTATAAAAACTTCCTTAAGACTGCTGTACCAGGACAAGGCAGTGGCAGTGGCCAGTAAAAGCCCCAGGCTTTCACCATTTTGGGGGGCAAAATAGTGTTGCTTTCCCTTCTAGCAGCCTTGAGGCATGTCCTGGTTTTGGTTGGGCCTGGAGCTAATTTTCGTCTTAGTAGCTAGAACAGCACTGTGTTTTGGTTTCAGCGTGGGATTTGGTATGAGAAGGATGTTGATAATATACTGATGTTTTTAGTTGTTGCTGGGAAATCAAGGATTTTTCCAGCTTTCCATGTTTTGTTAGTCTGCAGGTGCAAAAGAAACTTGGGGAGAGCGTAGTAATTTATAAAACCCAAACTGGCATTTGGGTATGCCAATGGAATATTCCATATCATATAACATCATGTTCAGTATATAAATGAGGGTGGGGCAGGAAACCCGGGGATTTCTCAGACTCTCTCTCTTCTGGGATTGCGGTTTTCAGTTCTGGGATTGTCTCTGCTTCAGGATTGCTGGCCAGGGAATGGGCTGGGCATCAGTCAGCAGGTGGTGAGCAATTACACCGTACATCACTCATTTGATATATTAAAGTATTACTGTTATTATCATTATTATTGTCATTATTTTATTTCAATTATTATATTGTTTTTAGCTCAAACCACGAGTTTTCTCACTTTTACCCTTCTGATTCTCTCCCCCATCTCCCAGGTGGGGGGAGGATGAGCGAGTGGCTGTGTGGTGTTTGGCTACCAGACAGGTTAAAACAACCGCACGGCAGTATCATCCTTCCCCCATCTTCCCTGATCCCCCCAGCAGCAAACATGGAGCATGTGCTGAAGCTTTCCACCTTGTTTGGTTTCCTGACTTTGGTCATCACTAAACCTACATCTGCAATTCTTTGGTTAGTCTGTGACTTTCAACGCAAGAGCAATGACTTTGCTCTGCCAGTCCTGGGAAGAGTTAGGACTGCTTTGCTTCCCAGATCAGGTGCAGTCTCACATTTAGCCCAGTCCCAAGCATCTTAAAAATATTGATGATCTTAGCACTGTAGCCTTGTTATGCAAGAACTGCATGGCTTTATGCTCATTGCAAGACAAAAAGGGAGTGGCACCAACCAGTTAAATTGTTGGTCCAAAGTTTTATAAAACCAGATTCTGGCAACTTGATTTACCCAAAACAGCACCATCTGTTCTTTGTGGTTGTACCTTCGGAGATGGTAGTACTACTCATGTAACAAGTGGCTATTCATGGTGGGGGTCACAGTGAGGGTACTAGGTTGAGCAAGGGGAACAACTTTGATGAAAAAACAATCTTCTGTGAGAATTTCAGAGTGGGCATTTTCATGTAGAAGAGCAATATCCTGTGAAAACAAATTCCCTTCACATAGGTGCTCATCACATTTTCATTTTTTGGCAGAAAGGGGAACCATCTCCACTTGCCCTGTGACCAGGATGCCTCCAAAGAATGCAGTTCGAGGGCTGATGTCCCATCTTCTTTTGGTGCTGGACCATCCCTCCCATGAGGACTTGTGCCAGGAGCTCCTAGGAGGCTTCTGCCCATGCTCCACGTGGCAGGCAGCCGAGATGCCCAAGAGATGGATGACCTTGTCCCAGTCAGGAGAGCTTCCTCACTGGAGACCTCAACAACAGCGCTCACACGTCAGCCCTGTGGTAAGGTGGCTACAGTTTGGAGACTCTCATCCCTCTCCCTCATCCTGGTTCCTGATCCCCCTGTGCCCTCTAAATGTCAGCCTGGCCTGCAGCAAGCTGGCTCTGGCACTGGAGGAAGAACACTCCAAGAACCTTGCCAGCCTACAGGGAGGCCTCACCGCTGAAATCTGTGTTTGCAGCAAACATCTCAGTGCCTTGGATGAGGTCTGTTCTCCCTACTCCAGTGGTGGCGGTGGGCTCCTCCAGATCCAAAGCATTTTTATCTGGGGATCTTGTGTCTCCACTCAGGCCACTTATTAAGCTGAGGAGCTCCGTGTCTGTGTGTGACCCAACCCTGGCTGCCCTCACCATGTCCATTTAAAATGCTTTAAGTGTCTTTTTTAGATGCCTCTATCAGCTGCATCTCTACTTGCAATTAAGAGCTGAAAACCTGTCCCTTTAACCTTGTCTAGTCTCAGTTACTTACTTTTACTGTGTTAACCAGGGATAGATTTGCCCTGTCACATTTTGCATTCCCAGCCCGCCGAAGAGGCTGAGCCCCAGAGCAGAGAGCAAGGCCAGCGCTGCCCTGGCGCTCTGGCAGGGCTGCTCTCGTTGGAGCCCCTGGAACAAAGCACTGTTTGAGAGTGGCTTTGGCGGCCCACGGCTCCCTGTGGGGATCTCTCCCATTTCTGAGAAAAACCTGGCAAACGTTCGCTTTTTCCACCCTGACGTTTGCGACTGTTCCCATGTGACAAGGGGTGAGTCGGGGACTGAGCGAGTTGGGTCCCGCAGGTTCCCAGCAGAGCACTGACCACCAGACACCTTTCCCTCAAGAAGTTTTCTGGATGTTGTCTAATTTGTGGGTTGATTGATAATTAATGACAAACTCCTGTTACGTTAACCTACTTTTGCTCTCCTTTCTGTGTGTCTATTGTCTGTGAAATCCAGCTAGGGGAAAGAGCGTTATGTATAAGGTAAAAATTATGGCCAGGTAGCTCTTGGAGGGGAAGGTTGCCCAGATGACTTTTCTAATTATTGACATGAACACCTTTACTGACTCCAAGGGTATCAGTTGTTTGAAAGGGAGTGCTTACTGAGAAGTCATTTGTTTATTAAGTAATAGTTTGAAAGAAAAGCGCCTGTTTTAGAATACCTGGCTGGAAGGAGACTTGTTTTGGCAGTGCTGAGCTGCATCGTACATGTGGGGCCAAAAGTGGCCTCAGCTAATGCCACCCTACCATGAGACAACTTCTACTTCTCGTGGCACCTGTGGCCAGGAGAGGGTGGGATTTAACACAGCTTTCTCTCTTCAGTTACCCTGCTGAAAAATGTAGGCAGATCCCCTTTTTTTGTGACTCCAGTTCTTCAACTGGCAAGCACCCTTGGAGGCTTTACAAAGGGAGTTGAGGCTTAGGCCAAAGCTGCAGGTGACACTTTGAGCTGAGGTGTCCAACAGTTGTTGCAGCATCCAGCTCCTGTTTTAGCTCTGAGCACTCACCACTTCCCCCATTTATCTTCTAAACCCATGTTGTTTAAATTCAGATTTATTCCTGATATTTTTCAAAGCCTTGATAAATCTTGCTGCAATCGGCTTGTTTTCATTTGCGTGACCGACTATATCAACAGTGGCAGCTACTTTGTTCCCCTGAATCTCATTTTTAGGAAGAATTTCTTTACTGAAAGGGTTCTCAGGCACTGGAACAAGTCGCCCAGGGCAGTGGTGGAGTCCCCATCCCTGGAGGTATTTAAGAGTGGTGTAGACATAGTGCTGAGGGACATGGTTTAGTCCAGGACTTGTCAGTGTGAGGTTAATGATTGAACTTGATGGTCCTAAAGGTCTTTTCCAATCCAGGCAGTTCTGTGATTCACAGGAGAGCTCAGCTCTTTGGAGCAGCATTTACATCCAGCATGTCCATCCTCCTCCAAAATTCAGGAACTACCAAAATGCTGTAGCACTCCCACAGCACCATCATCAGCAGGAAAAAAAAAAACTCAGACCCACCTTTTCTAACGCCCAGACCTCTGCCACATTAACTCAGAGAGCATCTTTATTAGCTGTTAGTGCTGCAGGAAGGACCAGCTCAGGTCTTCATGCATGGCTTTGCTCTGCTCAACTTGCCCCAGAAAGAGATTTTTAGAGTATCTTTGCACTGGGGCAGCTAGGATTTAGTCTGCAAGCTCCTGCCACACCCTCCACTTTCTGAGGGGTCGCAGGCCTGCCACATCCTTAGAGGCTGCCAGAGTGTAGCACAGTTCATTTGAATTTGAATAAAGTACTGAAGTTTATTTTGAGCCTTAAAATTCAAATCAGAGTGCGATGAACACAAGCCTGGTGAATGTGAATTTAAGAAAGAGCCACTAAGCAATAGTAAGCAGAGCTGCTCATGGTTCCTACTGCTCCAGTTTTACCATCTGGAGAGCAAAAAAAAAAGATTCTGCATTGAAACATCTCCCAAAACCTGGACTTCACTGAGAGATTTTCACTGATGTTTTCCTGTGATAGGAAAAAAGTGACTCTTTAGGCAATAACCTTGTTTGCTTTTCATAAAAATAAAATTTTCATTAACACAGAGGGGCTACCCTAACTTTCTTAGGTTTAAAAAAAAAGAAAAGAAAAGAAGGAAAAACAGGGAGGGGGGGAAACCCTAAAACACTAAGGTTTAACTCTCAGCTCAGTTTTTGACATTTTGTGCAGAGTTTTATTGTTCTGGAAACACAGTCAAAACTGAAAGTTAGCTCAGAGTTTGCTATAGGAAAACAGCTGCCACGTGTAGTGGGTTTAGCAAAAAATTCTCAATAGTTTGTCAGAGAGAGAGGAAAACAGCCAGCCTGTCCCTGGAATTGTACAGGACTCCAAATTGGCAATACTCAGCAGGTAATCCTTTTTCAGCAGTGGCTTGCAGAGAAACTATCAAGCCAATCCAAGAATAATAAAAACATTAATTATAGGCTTTCTCTCCCTACGGAACACACGGATTTTAATGCCCCTTGCAGGGATTTAGCATACATGAGAATGTGGTATATTTTTTTACTGCTCCTTCTTGCTCTTTTACTCATTAAATACTGGAGTTTTCCAAACATGATGCTTCACTCTCAGAGACTAAATCCTTAGCTGGTAGAAAATGGGATAATGCAGCTAATTCCCTCTGCAGCTATACTGATTTGCACCAGCTGCAGATCAGCCCCGTTATATCACCTACGTGCAGAGTGGAGCTGCTTGAATTCTTTATTCTTGTTTGATATCAGTTTCCAAAATAAAACTGTCTTACCAAGTGCATGTTTACGAACGAGTCAAAACCCATTACACTGAAACTATTTAACTGTAAGCAGGTTAGATCAGCTTTCTTGTGATAAGAGCTTCTGATATTAGTGTCTCTTTCTTGTGCAGGCTTAAAACTTTACTTGAAAATCTCCTTGTATTCCTTTGAACTCCCTTGGGAGATTAAAAAAAAAAAAATACTCCAGTTAACACTGCCTCATTTCATTTTTAAAGGTCATGCTTAGAGCTGGCAGTTGTTATAGGAGCTGTCCTCTGTAAAGAAAAGTCTTAACTAGCCAGGCACAGACTTAACCTCACCATCGAAAAACTAACATTGTCACTAGGATATGGAGAAACCATGGTGAAGAACTAGCAACCGCTAGACCACGGCAGAATGAGCAGTCGGCATCTGCTCGGTGGGCCTTTATCATGCAGTGTTGTATGTACGATTCAAAACGCACAGAACGATTGTTGAAATGATGTAGACAAATTGACTCAAATTAGTTTAGCATGGGCCATGCGAAGTTTAAGCTTGTTGAGCCCAGACACATAGCAACAGCCGCCGCGCCGTGGAAGGCCGTGCGCTCGAGGCGCTAGCAGAGAAGCGGTGTTCCAGCCCACGTTTCTGGGGTGTGCTTTTGTGCCTGCTTGCCTCTTTTCTCTAATTTTGCCTGGCTCTAGAGAGCCTTGGCAGAAGCGATCCCTGCTGAAGACTACACTGGCACTGATAATTTTATAGAAGTACTTGGGAGCTTTAATGTCATTTTATACTTCCTTAATCTTTTGACTGTTACTTAATGACAAACAAATCCCCAAAGAACTGGGGGGGGGAAGATTAAAAGGATTTTGAGATTGTGTTCTCTGCTTTCAGTCAAACTGTCCCAAATCCTGCCAACACAATTCTCCAGTGCCCTATGACACCCCTCCCCAGACCACCAGGAGTGAGTTTCTTATTGTATTTACAGTAATCTAATTACAACAGTTCTTCAATTCACAGCCAGCTTTGGTATACAGAGTTTAGCAAGAACTCTCCTCTCAGTGCAGATTGCAAACTTTAATCTTTTAAACTAACACACTCACAGAACCGCCCCCCAAAAAGTTCTGAAACGCCTGTGTGAGCTACTAAGATGTGTTCCCCCTCCCACGCCCACCAATGCTTCTCTCAGCTTCTAGAGTTTTCTTTTGTGCCAATTTACTGCCTAAAGGTAATGCGAGAGTTCCTAAGATACAATATTATGTAAGGTTAGAAAATGATGGTAAAAACAGGTTGCCTGACAGAAAATTTATTTTAGAAAAAGATATTTTTCTAAATATGTGTAGTTACCTTAAATTCTTTTTTTAATGTCTTGTTTTATTTCTGTAGTTAAAGCAGCAGATGTGTAGAGGAAATAAAGACTGAACATTTTACTTAAAAATGAAATACGATCTCAGCTTAAAATTGCCATTGCCCAAAATAATTTGATGCAAATCTTAAAGCCGATTAACTTTATTTAGAAGAATCAGATGACAAAAGTAGATGGAGTTTGTACATAATAAAAGTGTCAGGAAAATGAAGACAGAAAAGATTGTTTTTTATGAAGCAAAATATAAACCAAAAGTAGAAGCTGCAATGAATTAGCAGATCTGGACATTCTTGGTGAGTCATTGCAGCCATCTAGCTATATAGGCAAGTACTGCACTTCAGTTTCATTTCTGTCACAGGTTTTCCATTGAAAGCTTTTCAAATAATACTGGGTTTACCAACACGTCTGAAAGTTTGAGGGAGCTTTTGTCTTCCCCCAGTCTGTCGTTTGATTCTCTGACCTGTGCTTCCAAAAAGTCTAATCCTGAACTCACTAACATTCAGAAAATCTCCAGTCCCAAACCCAGGAATAGTTTAGGTTCAATATTACTATAAAACTTAGGTCTCCCCCATTACCATACCTTTTAGAAGGTGAACAGAAGGCAGAAATACATGTATGCTTGTATTTCCTTTGAAAGTATTTTAAATCCTTGGTTTGGCATTTGGCATCTGTTTGTTTGGTTTCTGTGAGGCTCATGAATCATTTTGCCTTTGAGTATGTACCAGCATTCCTTGTCATGTCAGAATTGTTTTGGTATTTAATTCCTCCTGTTGAGATTCATTGCTGTGCAAGCTAAAATGACCTGGACAGGCAAGCCTCAGGTATTTCCTACTGTTTTCGGTGAGTCTTGAAAAACTAGGGGCATAGCAGTGTCTTTTCTGGTCTCACACTCATGCTTGAAAAACTACTTCTAATGCACCTTCGTGCTGCTTTCCTCTGAGAAAACTGCCCATGGTAATATTTGATAAATGAAGCAGTTATTCAGTTTGCAAAATCTTTCTGTTTCTAGATAGTGTGTTTATTCTGCTCAATCCAAAGAACTCAGAATAATGAAATGGCTTTGAAAAAGTAATATGGAAGAATAAGAGACAGCAGCTGCTTGGAAACCTCCCAACTTTCATCAAAGTGTTTTGGGAATGACAGACCGTATGTAGTAGCTTATTTCTGTGAGATCTAATTTAAAATCTCTGGGGTAATATATCTAATCCTCATAGTCCAGTAATTTACCAGGTTGGACAATGTACAGGAAATGCTCCTACCTTTATAAAAACAAAGTTCTTTACCAATTTGGGAGATATTCTTGTGCAAGGGACTCGTCTCCCCTAATAAAGGGAAAACATCCTGTGTTGCTGCAACAGGAGGTGTGGAGCAGGGAAGCCCGAAGTGTATGAATGCCATCTGCTGGCTTGATTAAAAAATATGACCCTCCAGCAACTGCTGCTGCTGTCTTTGAAGATGGATGCGGAAGGCCAGATTATTCCATCTCTAAACTCTTGTCAATAGAAGAAAAATCAGGCTGAGAATATATAAACCAAAGCTGCCTTAATGTGTATGTCTGTGCTGGCGCACTAGGTTTGTTTAATGCTTTATGTTATCAGAGCTTAGTTAGACAAGGAAAAAAAAGGGCATCTGTGTCTGTAGTTTTGCTGAGCATCACGTTCACATGTACTAATCCTCACGTAAATTTACACCCATTAGACAGACTACAGTTTTAGGTGATACATGCAACGCTGCACAGAAGGGGCTCTGCACAGCAAAGCCAGCTTCGACCTAGCCAATTTTGTGAGTCCAAAAGGCCTGTGGTACTGAGGGCTCTGTCATGGCCTGACAGAGCAATGGTTTCACAGCCAAGGGTGCGTGGTGTGCCCCAAGGTGTGGGATGAAGGCACTGGAGGATGTCAAGTCTGCCAGGCTAGGATTTAAGCCACAGTTAGAACAGGTCACATCACAGTCTGTGAGGAGTGGATCCTGCAGTGAACTACCCTGTCAAATGTACCTGAGAGAAACCAGGTCTACTTTTGAGGGCAACGATCTGGCTTGCTCTGGAAGGGAGTCTGGAGAGAATGAGCTGCTCAGGAGGGCCTGGGGGTAAAACACAGAGCAACCCAACCAGGCACAGAGGAACCCACATCTCTGCAGGAGCTTGTATAGCTCGTACAGGCTACAGGGATCAGTCTCTGTGAACTTCTCCTTAGGGCTGAAAGAGCAAAGAACAACAAAACCCATGTGTTTTTAAATTATACCATAGACTATGTAATTTTCTAGAGTCAAATCATTTGCAAGGGTTAAACCAGTATGAATTTCAGAAATATTCTGTTTATAATTTAGGGTCTGTCTTCTCAGCACACTCCTACAGAAACTGATAATTCACCCTGGAGTATGATGCTAAGAGGGGATCTCTTTATGAATACAGGCAAGCCCATGTCTTGTTTAAGTGGTGGCACAGACTCGTAACTCATCTACCCTTACAGTGATGGGCCAAAGAATCAGGAATTAAAACTAAGTATGGGTCCTCACTATTGCTTGTCCTTCTCTCCTGAGCTGTGCAAGGCACAACCTTTCCAAATTTCACACAGACCTCCAAATTCACAGGACTTAAAAAAATACCAAATGTTGAGTGACTTTAACTTGCCCTTACATGCCTTCTGGCTCCTGAGCTATTAAGCTTTACAGACCACTCATTCTCTGTCCACAGCATTGCTCCAGATGGATGCAACAGCACTGACCAGGGTGTGTAATTTTATTTGTATAGAGATGGGACTGACTCAGGTGCTTTTGCTTAGAAATATTAGGGTGTTTTTAGTGAGTATGTTTACAGTTTATAACCAAAATTACCATATTGTCATTTCATACTCCATTGAGCAGTCAGAACATTCCCTTTTTAGGTTTGATTAATTCTCTTGGGTCTACATATTAACAAATGGCACCATCTCCCACTCCCTGTCTCTGTAATGCACAGCGAATATGACACACTATATTTTTCCACGGATAATTCGTGCTTGTAAGGTTTTTACCTGCTCAATGGTTCTACTCAGAAAAATTTATTCTTTTTTTTTATTCTAGGTACCTCATGTTGTTCAGAAGTGACCCACAGCCAAGCAAGCTGAGAAGGCTGTCGTTATTTATTGCCTCAACTCTAAAACAGGGTCAGAGCCCACCTGTAGCTAATGATGGGAAGTGGTTGATGATGAGTCGATGATGAGTCAATGATGGCCTATGACTAATGAAGGGAAAAGGACTGCAGAACTGCAAAGTCACGGAGTGCACTGCATGGCAGATAAAAACTCTGTCAGTCCTTGTAAGCCCAAGCCTACAACCCCCTTTTTGTGCTTCCACTCCCCTTCCTGGAGCAAAGCAAGAATTGCCAAACCAGCCATAGCAGGACCTTGCAAAGCCGCAGCTCCCACCACGAGAGTTCAGGCCAATCGCACACACCACCTCTGGCACCCAGCCTCTGTCTGGTCCACGGGATGTCAGAGAGTTGTACTGGGATGTCCCCTAAGCAAGGACAGCAATCCCATCACTTCTTTCTGCAAAAGGAGTTCTGTGTCTTCTACAGACTGTTAACTGCATTACAGAAGTGAGTCAGTGCTATAAAATGCAAGTAATTAACTACACCATCATCAGCATTGTTATTATTTTTATTTTTTTCTTGAAGAGAAAAAGGAATTAAAGGAAGTACAGGGTTTGATTAAAAAAACAGTAAGAAGGAACTCTCTCTTCCACATAGAACTCTCTCTTCCACATAAGGGCAGTTAATGACAAAACAAGGGGAAATGGGTTTAAGCTGAAAGAGGGCAGGTTTAGATTGGATATTAGGAAGAAGTTCTTCACTGTGAGGGTGGTCAGACACTGGAACAGGTTGCCCAAGGAAGTTGTGGATGCCCCATCCCTGGAAGTGTTCAAGGCCAGGCTGGATGAGGCTTTGAGTAACCTGGTCTAGTGGAAGGTGTCCCTGCTGATGGCAGGGGGGGTGGGACTCAATGATCTTTAAGGTCCCTTCCAATCCAAACCATTCTATGATTCTATGATAGAGAAGGGTACAAAACCATTGTGCAGAATTTAGATCTACTTGTGTACGGGATTGTATTTGACAGTGCCCAGAGGGCTGGGTCCAGGGTTTGTGAAACCATGTGGCTGCCTTTACTTCTCACTGTTCCTTTAGGCCTGCAATATGCCAGCTATAGGGAGGGAACGATCAGGAAGAGATCAGACACAGCATTACAAAGCCACAGGGTTGACTAAGGTCACTTCTTAGCAGTGTCAATATTACCTTACTTCTTATTTGAAGTAAGTGATTTGTAGTTCAGAACTGAAATTAAAGTACTTTTTCTGTGTATTCCCAAACCTGTTTTACAAGTCTTTTTTCATATTTGTCTTTTCATTTGTAGGAATAACCACAATAACAGCAAAAAGAGTCTCTGGCACGTCACTACTGCAATAGGCACACCTTGAGGACCAGTGGCAATCTGCTGGCTTTCCTAATTAACAGTTAGCAATGATCAGACCATTTACTAGACCTTAAGACAGACTGTGGAATGTTTTACTGTTACACTGCAACCTCTGGAAGTTACCAAGAGTACATGAAAGCATTGCTTATCTATAACCCTGTAATTAAATAGCTGTAACAAACTATGGAGATACCTGCCCGATCTTCCAAATGCTTGGGTGTCTCATCAGTCCACTGAGGAGAATAAGGAAGCACAGCAGGGAGTGGAACATCTAATTAAACTGAAGGGAGGTATGTACTCAGCTCTGCAGAGACCCCTTGGGAGGCAAGGGAAGAGGTGCTCCATGCCCTCAGGCCTGGCGTTATCTTCCCTTTGTTTGTAACCTCAAAAACATGGAAGGACTTCTTGCTGTGTAGACCTGTAAATCTACAAATGTTAATGTTTTATTCCATAACAAAAATGGAGGCATGGTAGAGATAGACTTGAGGATTGACTTCAAGCTTAGCACAGCTTGTTATTTTAAATGTCGATCTCTTGGGGGAGGTTCCCATGCCAACAATTTCCTTCAGAGGTTAGACGCTATGAAAGTGGGCGAACACACACCCAACCCATAACTCCGTCAACCTTCCACCCTCATAAAACAGAGCAAAAAGCCTACAGAAATATACTAATAAGTAGAGCACACAGCTGGGAAACACCAAGAAGGACATTTTATTTAAAACTGGACAAAAAACCCAAACCATCACAGAAAAGTTGTTGCACTTCTGTGCAGCACACCACCCCTAGGAGGCTAAACAGCAATATTACCATCCATACCTATTTATTCAAGGCAGGGATCTGACCTTTCCAGGCTCATTTGTTTCAGCAAACTTTGTTCGTGCTACTCATGACTGCTCATATTCATAAGACTTGCAAGATTGGAACATCAAATAATTGCTGATAATACAAAGAAAGTGTGATAGGAGGAACAATACTGTTTCTTATTATGCAATTATCTTTTTTTTTCTTTAAGACTCTGAGAAATCACTTCAATTATTTTGATCACTTTCCTATTGAAGGTACATTTTTAATTGGCTGCTGCACTTCCACAAATATGAAGCTTTTCTGTGATCTTTGTAACAAATCTTAATGAATACATTAAACTGGTTTCTATAGTTCTACCAAATAATATCCTCGTAATTATTTTGTTCCAGGTTTGTCAACATCCACCCAATCATTCTCTCAGTTGTATGGAGGAAATGCCACCCAGCAGGTTGAGCAAGAGATATGGACTGCTTCAGGGGTTGGGTGGCTTCAGCCTTGTCACTTGACCCCAAAATGACACCGTGTCCTGACCTATAAAATGAGGACAATAAATCTATTCACCTTTGTAAACACTAGTGCAACATATGGTTGAATAGCAGTATGTAAATTTAAAATCTTAATCAAACTGAGGCAGAGTGCCAAGTAATCACAAAGCACATGCTACTTGAAACACGCTCATTAATATTTCTGCTGCTGGAACCAGTTTTTTAATGGCTCAGTAATGAGCTGACTACAATCTGCAAAACTATGGTTCTTGATAATTTTTTAAAGTATATAATTATATATTGTGACAATGGCTTGAACTTGTGTGTGTATATGTAACAAAAAATGACATCTCCAAACAATTAATAGCCTAAGACTTAAATCTGTTCTTGCTTATTCCCGATTTCACAGAATCACAGAATGTTGGGGATTGGAAGGGACCTCAAAAGATCATCCAGTCCAATCCCCCTGCCGGAGCAGGAACCTAAACAAAATTACACAGGAAGGCGTCCAGGCGGGTTTTGAATGTCTCCAGAGAAGGAGACTCCACAACCTCCCTGGGCAGCCTGTTCCAGTGCTCTGTCACCCTCACCGTAAGTAAGATTTGTATTGGTATAACTCTGCAGTCAGCTGTATTATAAAAAGGAATGAGGATACTCTGGCTTTTCTGTTGGTACTCAGCACGGTAGTGGTAATTCAGTAGTATGTTTGATCTGTTTCTCAACCATCAACCAAACATGTACAACCAACCCATGTCTCTGACTTTCTTCCCTTGCATGATACAGTCACCCAGTACTCCTATCAGACAGACAGTTTCATTTTCTATGAAATGAGATGCATCTGCAGGTAAGACATCACACTTAATTAAGCATGTCTCTTTGTATGCAGTGAAGACTTTATATACGATTGAGTGCAGTACACTGCTCTTTCATTCCAACCTGGTTTTGTGAGTAAGGTAGCAATGGCCAGTGGCCTCACTACCAACAAATGTTGAATATTAATCTCCATCCCTTCCTTCCTTCCTTCCTTCCTTCCTTCCTTTTCCTTCCTTCCTTCCTTCCTTCCTTCCTTCCTTCCTTCCTTCCTTCCTTCCTTCCTTCCTTCCTTCCTTCCTTCCTTCCTTCCTTCCAGCACACTATTAACCTGGGTTATCTACTCAGGGAACCCATTTTTAAGCCCCGAGGTAGACTTACATTTCTAATTTGCAAAGCATGGTTCTTGCCTAAATCTCTCTCCACTACACCGTGGGCGTGGATCTGTGATGGGGAGGTATTCACATCCACGGCATACAAATTAGGAGATGGCACCCCATAAAGTCCAGCCCCGGCCTTCACCCTTGGCTGCTCCACTTCATTATCTCTAGAAATTAACCAAATAAAACAGCACATGCAGTACCTCACATGCTTTCTTGTTGCACTCCTTGTTCAGGTCTCCTGTTGAGCTGGAGTTCAGCTGGAGTTTGCTGTCCACTCACATGCCTATAGACCCCACTCCACTCTCCCTACAGCCCTGACTTTTCAAAATGCCTATCTACTATGGGAAAAATGAAAGTGCAAGGCCTAGGAGCTCAGGAGACACACATCACATTTTAAATTAAGTACTGCACTGAAAGAGGACTCCTTTCGGGGCTGTTCCTTAGGTCTTCATTGAATCCAACACAGTGAAACTCCAACCGTGGCTTCAATCCCCCAGGGCTCCTACAGCAGTAGAAGTCACCACAATCATCATAATGGAATATGAAATGTATATATTTTGACCTTACTTCAATTATTTTCTGCATCTGTAATCATAGTGCATTCACTGTCAAAATCTCAAAACCTATAATCTAAATGAAGGAACCACTCCTCCACGAGGGAAGACTGAATGTTGTATTCTTTCCACTTTAAAATTGCTAAGAAGCTGCTTATATGCTATTTCCAGTGAAACAAGGTTTCTTATTTCTCATAAAGATTATAATATTAAAGGAGGCTTTACTGAATATACCAACAGCGGACCATCTTTGAGACTATTTATGAAGGAAACGTTCAATGCTTCCAAAATTAAATGAGAGCAAAAATAGTCACAATGATGACACCTCTGTGACCAAAACCTTTTCCTCAGCTGCAACATTGGTTTAGCAAAGTAATAGGGACGCCCCTCATTTGTTTTCTGTTGTTTGCAGGGATGTCAGCCTGAAGTTATTTCAGTTGTTACACCTGCCAGTGAGACTCCACCGCCAATGGCTGTGGTTTTAGGAGGAAGTTGGCTCTTTCCATTTGCTTGGCAAACCACTTCACCAACCCAAGTTCTTCAGTGCCATCCTAAGTCTTTCAGAGTTTGAAAAATTAAGCATGTCTCTGAACACTTCCCTGTCTAACAAACTTGAAAGTCACTATTCATCCCCAAAGCAATTTTAATCTCTGCAATCCCTTTCATTTTCAGTTACTAGAGTGTGGAGTAATTGCTGGAGGTAACTAAAAATCAGAAAATGGGTGTGTCCACACACTAAGGGAAAAGTACAGTGTCGAGGATGATCCCAGGGGAAAAACGCAGCTGGGTATGCCGGGAATTCCTCTAACATCAGTTTTCTTCAGACTGTTTATCTGTACAGG
>NW_010322423.1:66587-66970 GCF_000700745.2 Antrostomus carolinensis
CCAACTCCCGTACCAGTCACAGTTTTGACTCCACAAGGCTTGATGTATGGTCTCCTCATGATTCCGGACCGACAGCTGGCGCCTCTTTCTGACAGCTACCCCCCTTTGTGGACCTTGACAAAACCATAACTCCATACCACTGACCCCCCTCTTTCCCCCTTATAGAGAGCATCTCTAAGTTTTGATAATTTCTACCATAAAAGGGGAACAGAAGTGCCTTTTGCCAATCACTGTAAAGGTATGACTAGAGTCACTCAGGCTCCAAATTGCAGGTAGAAAAATAGTATAAGAGTAGCCCCAAGAAAGGAAGGAATTAGGGAAGACACCATCATGGTCAGGGAAGACTCCATGACAGTCAGGGATGACTCCATCGCAGACCTCTG
>NW_010322424.1:0-30017 GCF_000700745.2 Antrostomus carolinensis
TCTGGCGTGTCACCCACTCCTCCCAGCTTTGACATTTGCTTCCTCCACTCCCCAGGCACCTCTCTTGTTCCCCACAACTTACCAAAGATGATGGAGAGTGGTCTAGCAACAACTTCTGCCAGCTCCCTCAGCACCCATGGACCCCGCAGCACTCAGGACCCATGGATTTATGGATGTCCAGATTGCTTAACTGATCCTTAACCCAGTCCTCATCAACCAAGGCAAACTCCTCCTTTATCCTGACTTCCTCTGGGGCCTCAGGGGTACGGGGCTCCTCAGGACAGCTTCCGGCAGTGGGCAGTGTAGACGGAGACAAAGAAGGCATTCAGTAACTCCGCCTTCTCTGTGTCCTTTGTCACCAGGGCACCCACCTCGTTCCACAGTGGGCTTACAATGCCTCTAGCATTAGCTTTGTCTGCAATGTATTTGAAGAAGCCCTTGTTGTCCTTGTCGTCTCTTGCAAGGTTTAATTCCAAGGAGGCCTTAGCTTTCCTAGTTTCCTCCCTACATCCTCTGACAACAGTCTTATAATCCTCCGAAGTGACCAGCCTCTCCTTCTATGATCTGTAGACCTTCTTCCACTTCAGTTTGCCAATCCCACTTGTGATGCAGGCCCCTGGTGCTGTTGCAACACCATCAGTCACATTATTTTCCATGCTAACAATACACATTTTAATCTAAGACACCAAGACTTAACAGTGCAATACATACATGTAAGCTTTGAACATCAGTGCAAATTCTACGTGGATACTCTCTGACTACCAAATTCACAAAAGTCTTCTCCTAAGAAATGGGTAGTTCTGAAAACTGCCTGGGACATTCTCAGCAGATGAGAATAAATCCAGTTTTCCAAAGCCTTAATCAAGATCTAAAGAGAAGGCTGGCCCAAGAACATTCCCTAATCCATCTGAAGTCTGTAGAAGTTGTTCACAACAGCAAAAGAGCAAGTTGGCAGCATCTCTACAATAACTGTAGTTTGCAAGGATCACAGAGGCTCTTCATAGATTAATTTACAAGTTTGATACCTAATTAAGCTGCATTAACTGGCATAAATGCAAATATTATTCTGGTTACTTCACTCAGTCAAGAGAAATTTGGCTGGCTTGAGCAGGCTGTGGAAGGAAACTGTATGCAGCTTCTTGAATAAGCTCTACCGATGACTATCATTCATTAACAGAATCAGTGTTGCATTCCAGTCCTGGGCTCCCAACATGCAGCTCTTTTGGTGCTTTTGAGTTTCTGTCCTAAACCTCTTTCTCTTGCTGCTGCTATTCAAAGAATATAAAATAACTGAGAAAAAACTGCAGCCAGTTTTAGGATGCCCTTATTTAAGATATAGGCCGAACTCTTTCTGGTTTTGCATTTTGTCATACAGAAAGCTCCAAGACTGATCTTTTTCACAGATTAACCTACCACAGAAAAGTCTCTGAATTCTAGAAATGGTAACATCTACTTTTGTCTGTACTTCATCACTGCTGAAGATGCCAGAAACTACAACAGCCTGCTCATAATAGCCTCTGCCATGTTAATTCTTGCAGGCTGATTACTGACCAAAAATCTTTGAACACTACATGGTGATTATGAAATCTATTGAGTGTACTAGGAAATAAGCATGCCGACAGCTCAGCTAATAAAGTTCAACTTCAAATGACAGGGCATCTGAATTATAGGCTGCAATAATATGTATTATAGATGATTAGAAAGTAATGGAACTGCCAAATCAACACCTTAACATAACACCCCACTGCAAAAATAAACAACACAACCTACTTATTTTCACTCTAGCTTACACAGTCTACACCTGTCCAGGTATCTGCATAGTAAAAATAATTTTTAAAAAGTTGGAAAACCATGCATTATCCAGAATGATAATACAACGGGGTAGGTAAGAGAAGAAAGCTGTGAGAAATTCTGCACAGGAACCACCATTTGGTTGATATTTTGACAATGCTCCACTCTTCCTAATGAGCAGAGAGAGGAACAATTTATGTTGCTACTAATCCTGGTAACAGCATGTGGAAATCAGTCCCTCCATTTAATGGGGCTAAGATATTTTGATAACAACAGAAAAGCTCAGGGTTGTTCTATAGTCCACTAAGTAGCAGCTACCATGAAAGGTGTCACCAGGTGGTGCTATTCCATACTGCCTTTCCGTCTTTCTCTTACTTTGATGTGCAAGCAAGTTTTCATTCTTGCAGACGCAAGATATTTCTAGCTTTGCATTGTACATAAAGGCAATTTCAGGGGAGAAAAATGTATGAGGAACAAGAGAGGCTCCCCTCATCCTCAGGTGCTGACCAGAGATTCTTCCTGAAGTAAACTGGTCTCTACAGGACCATTGAAGACCCTTAAATAAGGGCATATTCTGAATACAGCATTTTAGGACTGATGAGTTTGTGTACAAGCTCGTATTTCAGATGTAACCTGACATGACTGGTTTCCACGTCGTGAAAAGTTCAACCTCTGAGACAATCAGGCACACAAACCAGAATAACACTACTGCTGTCAGAAGAACTCCAGTCTAGTAACCATCCAGGACAGTCCGATTTGATCAACTGTTTGATGTATGAATGCAAGAAGCATGAGATGAGGAACTGAAAAAATATGACTAGATGAAGAAAAAGTAAGAGCATTGAAGATGTGAGAAGAAAAGATGAAAAGTTTTTCTTTCTGAACAAGGAAAAGCATGAAAGAGTCAAATCCAGAAGACAAAGAATGAAGAAAATGAAGATAAACTCTTGACAGATGTGTTTCCCACCAGGATCAGTCTGGACACAAAACCAATTTTCACATCTTTGTCTGAAATACAGTTTTCTTTTGAAAACAGACAAGAAATGGTTAGTGCAATGAATGCATCCCGTTGCTACACTGAGTTCCTACTGGGCTTCACAGAAGGAAGGTTTCTTGCTGGCTCTGTTCCAGTCAGATCTTCCAGGCAATCAGGATGGAGATTTTTGAAACCCTAGCTAGGCTTCCTGCCTTTAATAGCTTCATTCCCTCAAAGTGTTCTTCCTTAGAGCAAGTTTGGATTGCCAAGGGCTGGAAGGAAAGGAACTATTTATTTTTTTATGGCAGTTTCCCTGCTGCAAGTGCAGCTGGGTGTAAAATTGCCATAGAAGCTCAGAGAATGTTTAGCTTTTTATTAACATTTTCTTCTTAGCCTTTAGAGCTGAAAATTGTCTCCTCCTGTCATTCTTCCCGCTTGGATGTCGCACATAGTCACTGTGAGATGTTGCTGTTGTTTCCTCATTCCTCCCTCCTCCTCCCCTCTTCTGAATGTGAACAGGTCCTTCTTCCACTGAAAGCTGCTGAAAGATGCAGACAGCAGCATTACAATACAAAGTGCTCTTCTCCAGAGACCACTTTGTACAGCACTGATACAGCTGTTTGAAGTCAATGTCAAGCTCAGCGACTCTTCACTTGAGCTCAGACACAATGAACAGTGAGTTGGTGTCCCAACATCAGCAACAGCTTTTTTTTTTTTTTTTTTCCTGCAAGGGATAATGACTATCTGAATCACCATCCTGTTTAGCTGCTTTTGTGCTGACCTCCAGACTGAAGAGAACAACTCATCTACCTGCTGTGCCATTAGCCTATTGAGAATTTTGTTTGCTGATGCTGTTAGTGTTTCTGTCTTCCCTGCCGCCCCTCCCCTCCCCACCACCAGCTTTGAAAGTGGTATAAACCATTGTCTTTGCAGTAAGATATGTGGAACTCGGGGTTGACACAAATGTATGAAAGTCTGCTTTTACAAAGAAAAAGATGACATGAGCAAGACATTTTCCACATTAAATGAAATAGGAAAAATTTAACACTGCCATCTCAAAGCCTCATATGGCATGAAATCTCAGCAAGGAAGTGGCCATTACAGGAATAGAGTTACCTCACAAGTAATCAGGAAGGTTTATAGAATCCTATCAATATACATGATGTCGATATAAATGACGACCAATTCGTAAAACTACATTAGTTTCCTTAAGCCTACCAACATTTTATAACTTTTCTAGCTTTTGCAAAGTTCAATAACACAAGATAAACAGCCTTTTTTTCCCCTTACAAAACACTTCAACAGCAAAGAATAATTACCCACTTGAACTGAAACTGAAGGGAATACCGTAAGGGAGCACATTAAGAACTGACTTGAAATTATCATATAGCAAAAATATATTTGAGAAATATTTCTCAAATTTTCTTTACACTTCCCACTGTCTGCTAACTGTTCTAGGAAGACACAGACTAAGTATGTTATCTTTTACATATTTCTATTTGAAAAGCACGTTTACCCTTTCCATGTTTTGAATTCAGATGAAATGATCATGCTAGACGTACTTTTTTTTTTTTTAATTTACACAATTACATGGACTTTTTCCCCTCTTATAACAAAATAGAGCACTATTTAATATAGCTGTTCAAAAGCTTGCAGAGACATACATATTGGGACATTTCTGCCTATTTTAAAGCCATCCCTTACATTACGGTTTTGTTTGGGATTACCTGAGGAAATAATTTGCTCTAGTCCCTTGTTTATTCCTTGTTGCTCAGGAAGAGAACAGACCTGTTGTTCCTCGAAAGAAGTACAACAGGGCAAACATCATGACCAAGAGTGTGTGCAAACACTCAAGTGGACAAAAACCTTGAGGAGAATACCCAGTTCTATTCATATGTACATTTGAGAGAAGTACAAGTGCAAACATATGTGATCACATGGGGGATTGCAGAAGCTATTCAGACAGCAAAAACAATACCATATGGTCTGTGGGTGATCACAAAGTTCAGTTATAATTAGAAGAAATAACAACATGAAATTACTAACACTCACTAAGTTTGTGAACAATACACATACAAAATTTGAAAACATAAATATTCATCAAAGGATGAGTCATGAAGAAGTTAAAAAATTATCCTCTAAGAGAACAATTCATTAACAGAACAAAGGATCAGGGTATAAAATCAGCTCTGACAGTCTAAATAGATTTTTTTTATTATTATTCAGCTTTATTTTTACAGTTGATAAACTATGTCAAAGAGCAGGACTCTCTCAGTTCAAACAGGAAGCTATTGGCTCTGAATTGGCTCTGAGCAGCTCTCATGCTGCTCAAAAAAAAAAAAATAAAAAATCTTCTGAGCATTGCATACAGCAGAAAGGCACTTGGGTGAGGGACCTGAGCACCCAAAAAATTGAATCATCAATGAAGAAGCAAGAAAGTGTGCAAGAAAATCTTCATCTCTCTCCACTTGCTAGAGACAAAACTGTTATCTGGTATAACTAATCTAGGAGCACTGAAATAGCAGATGCTTCTGCATTTGAAGATGGAGAATCATTGGCAAGGTTTGCACATGCAGCCACAGCTAGAATAGCAAGAAACTGTACAGATGAGGATTGAATGGCACAGGCAGAGCTTTTCTAGGAAGCTTGAATGAAACCCATATATCCAGTGCCAAGTCCTGGCATTGCCACTCATTTCCACAAACTCATCCAGAAATTCAGTATACAGTAGCAAAACTTCCATTGTAAAGGTCAAAAAATAAAATAGCGTTTTCTGTTTCTGTCTTCTGCTTTTGCAAGAGACAAATTCTAACTAGAAGTTATTCAGATTAAAATCATCTTATCCCTTCCTTATAAAACAACAAAATACCCTCAGAATTTGTCTAGATATAATTTTGCTCTAATTTCTTTTCCATTTCCTCTCACAATGTCAGTCAGTGCTTCGGGACAGCTACCCCATCTTTTTTTTTTTTTAATAGAGGGTATGGCTATTCATAAAATATGATTAAAACACACATAGTCCAAATGTTATGGAAGAGGCTGTTGCTTTTGATGCATGTCCTCTATAAAACAATAATGGAAGATACAGAACTTTTTAACTAAAACTCACCATCAGGAAATTGCTATTACTTGTATTTATTTATTCTCATCAATGTGCTGGAAAGCCTTTTCTCCTCATCACTGTTCAGTAGAATTGGGTAATTCATGATAAGCCATTTATACGCATTTTACCAATGAACTAATTTGCTAGAATATTCACAGCTGGCAAATCCATAGAGAGAGGAGGGCAGTCAAAGCAATTTACAGTTCAAACTAGTATCTGTGAAAGCACTTGCAGTATTTATTTGGATTTACTTTTAGCTTTCCAAAAGTCACCCAATTTGCACCAAAAGGGGAGGGGGAAGAAGGGGAAGGGACAGAATGTAATAAAAGCACACAGGAGAGCATTCAAAAAATAGAATTAATCCTGAAAACAAATATATTTTGGGTTAACTGGACAGCAAAAGAATCAAAGCTTTAGCATTTCTACAGGAGGCAACTCCGGGTCAACCAACTGATTTCATGGTGTTACAGTCTTTAATCTCAAGCACACACATACATGCCCATGGCAGGTGCACCCTGACCACTCTTTTGCCCGACAATCACTACTTGACCTGCTCTACCCACATAACCAACTGACAACCCCCTGCTAGCAGCCTCTTGTTCATCAACTCCCTTGCATCCCTCTACCTCATGCTGCCAACACTTCTCTACTGTTATCCTTGACCAGATACAAGGTATCATTGCTGTTTTGCACCACAGGTATTTAACGTATCTTTGAACATAATGGCAAACTTTCAGGAGATGAAGCAGGGCAGTCCAGGAAAGTCCACACTCACCTGGAATCACCACACATCTTTTGAATTGGGAAGCTGATGTCTTCCAGGAGATATACCACGTGCCTGCGACTGGTTTAGGGAGTTTCTGTGGTGCCACTCAGCCCCTCTGTTATGAGCCCATAGCCTCTACACTGCAAGCATCCAGGAGCTGTGCTGGCCCAGCACCCTCCAGCTCAAATAAGATAATGGACCAGCAAGAAAAAGGGAATAAAGAGTGCAGGACTTGAACTGGGCAGCACTGCGTAAGACACACGATGTTTTTTCCTATTATACCATCTGCCGGTGCACGCAGCCACAGGTGGACATATGGAAAGATCAACTTACCCCAGCCAATGCAGAGATAAAGCCGAAAAATTCTCTGCTCAGAAAAGACTGAAAGTACCAGCAGCGTGTACAAGTACATGCCTTCCACCAGCAACCAGTAGTAGTTTGCAGCCACACAATACTGCATCATCACAAAGACCAAGCGGCAGCTGAGTGACTCCTGTGACGGAAGAAAGCACAGCCCAAATGAATGCAACAGGAGCTGAGATACTAACCCAAAAGACTGGTTCTCTCTCTTGCTCTTACTTTCTCCTCAAAACGATGCTTGCTAAAATAATCACATTTGAGTACTAAAAGGACAGAACCCAGTAATAGGTGCTATACACAGCACAGAGATGCTTTCAACACCACCACTCCTCCTTTAAAAAAAAAAATTAAAAATTACATGTTCTGCATTTTCTATCAATGAGCAATGGATTATCATTTGAAAAGCACAATACAAAGATGAAAAGAAGAGCAAGTGAAAGGTACTGTATCAACTGCAGTCAGTGAATCTTTTAACTTCCCCAGATATTCTATTCTGCAGCTGAGACTTTCTCCATTAAAGACCAAATAGCAGATGCCATAATGTTGACTATTTTCCAAAGCAAAAGATTTTGGTAGAACAGCAATATTGGCCTGTGCATTACATTTCAGTGCAAAATCTCTCTTAGTTGGTAAGTTACAGAGACATGGTCAGCAGGACTTTAGATAAGTGTGAAACCTGATTACTTAATTAATTTATCCATCAGATCTGATGAAACCACTATTGGATAAACCATGTGTGAAGCCACGTGTGCAGGTTTTTTTCTGGAAGGAGGGAATGACTGACAATGCAATGTGAACATTTTCAAACCACTTAAGATATGTATTACAATGTTATTTTCTGACAATTGATACATTGCAGATGACAAGAAATCAATCATCATATGAGATTTACTATGTGATATTAGCACTTAAGCCTTAGGCAGAGAGTCAGAAAACAATGGGTACTACATCAGAAGACACCCTTTACGACCCCAACCCTGTACTGCAGCAGCAAACACCATAGCCACATTCTAGAATCACAAGAGCTGTACAAATAATGAAAAACCCCATCTTTGAAGATTCAAGTACATTTTGTATTCCAAATCTGAAGGGGGAAAGGCATGCTTTCATCACATTCATAAGAGTTGTATATCCTCTCCTTTTGATTATAAGTATTTAATTAGCCTGTTCCTCCATAGCTTTTCTAAATGCTTTCACATTTGCATTTTAATCAGATGCTTCCTTTTTTTCCCACCATTAACAGGTTATAAAGAACTCCAAGAACAACCAACTAATTTGGTCATTATATAAGATGGACAATCCTATCACAAAAGGTGCTGTTTGGAGGAAATGAATGCCTGTATGGATTGTCCGACTCATAGTTCACAAACACGGTTCACAACATCTAGTGCACACAGGTGACTCGGGGTGGGGGAGGGGTTACAAAAGTGACCCAGCCTGGGTTTGCCTTGAAGTCCTCTCTGCAGAGACAATTCACGGGGAGCAGTGTGTATAGCTCAGACCTGGGTTGTCTGATAAGCTCTGAACTAAACAGGGCTGTGGCTGTACCATTCAAAGAACCAAAACCTGTGCTGAGCCTTGAAGTCCCTTAACAAATAGTATGCCCCAAGTCTCAATCCAACCCCTGTTCAGTTGCCTGAGGAAGAAAGGTAAAGAAAAGCTGGAAGGTTTCAAGTTCAGTTTTAAACTACAACCTTGTATACTCAAACAATCACAGACCAGCAAAAGATAGACAGATAAGGGGAAACTCCACCACACTGCCAAAGATAACAGTGTAATCCACTCAGGTGTAGTCATACACACTGTTAGGTAAGTCAGGGGATAAAAACCCCTAAGATTCAGGTTAGAAATTGGGAGGGGAGACACTCCTTGAACTATACAGATGGCTTGTAAAGGAGATCCTTCCTGCCTTTATCGGGACACCAGTCAAGGTAGCTTCCCTGGGATTGAGATCCCTTACCTGGAAGGGTAAGTGAACATTATTTATATGTTAAGTTTGTAAATATGTGCAATGTTTTGTGTGCTACTGATCAACTGTGAATTGGTTGTGGCTGTAATAGTTTGCACTGTGAATCAGTTGTGATCGTAACAGTGTACTAATCTTGCTTTTAAAATTGCAATATCGCATTCCTCCATTATATCTGTAAAATCTGCAGTAGGGGCATGTTCAGTCTGCAAGTGCAGTTCAGGTCATTTGCTTGAACTTTGCAGGTAAATCTGCAAGTGAAGTTCCAAGTCATTTGCTTGAGCCTTGCAGTTAAGTCTCTTTCCGTCACAATGCCCTCTTGTCAATACTAGAAGAAATGAACCTGCAGCGTTGGAAGAAGATGCAGGCATTTGTGTATATATGTCAAAAATCCACCTCTTCATATTTCCTCTGTCTAGTAGGTGCAAACTTCCCACCGGCAGAGAAACATGCCATGGCATCAACTACTTGCCTGTACTAAGCCCAAGGTGGCACAACCACAACCACATACATTGTGCTACAAGTTTCAGAGAAACTCCATGGACTGAAGAACCCTCTTTGTACAAAATGAAATTACCTGCTGTCATGCAGACGCATGACAGTGATGACTCCAATATCCTGAGAACCACCACAGTGCCTGCCCCTACCTGGAAGGAGATAAGTCCTTCCCACTGGTGCTCTTGTGTGGCTGTGCTGTACATCCACTTCACCACTGAGTCTTTAATGAAGACAGATATAGCCCGGAGAATAAAAGAGGTGAAGAGGTTCAGGTGAATATAATTCCTTGTGCAATGCAGATGCCTGTAAAAAGGAAGAACAAGTCATGATCCACTACCTATGTAAAAGCTGCAATATCACAGACGGGACTGAGAGCTGAGAAAGGGAACAATGAGCCCTGCTGGAAATCAGGAAGTACCAGAGGAAATTGCATACATTGGGAATGGCTGTAGGAATTTCAAACTGTCTTTAGGAAGAAATCACTATCAAGGAAAAGACATTCAAAACTTGAGCCCTAAGTGTGTTTGGGGGAAGGAAGGAGATCAGTGTGTAAGAAAAACAGTATTTTAAAAGTTTAAAAAGTGTAAAAATAAAGTCATTTTCAGAAGTCATAGCTGAAAGGACTTAAAAAAAAAAAAGTTTCACATAATGCTGAATCTCTTCTCTTTGAATTGTCCCAAATGTCACTGCACAGGTTTACGTTGGCAAGGCTCAGGATCCTGTGCACAGTACAGCTTCTAGACTGTGCTCAAACCCACAATGAAAAAACATCCACCTGTAAATTACCATTTTGACAACAAGAGAAGAATCTGTATTCAGATTGCCTCCTGGGGGAATTGTAAATACTTTCTGCAGAACTAAAAGGAACAGAATTTTCACCTCTGCATTCAGAACTCAAAACAAAACAAACAAAAAAAAAAAACACAAATAAAAAAATCCTCTTGAATTTCAGCAGTCAGCTGCAAAGACAATAAAATTGCTTCTTGTCAAAAAAGAGCATGTTAAGGGATAGCAAAAGAAACTGTAGTCATGTAAATGGCATCCAACTGCAGAGTATTGCCAATGTTTTACCAGCCTTATTCGCAAACATTTTTCTTCCAGCACTGCAAAGGTATACACTTTGCTTCAAAGGAAATTGCACATGGCATGATTCTTTTATGATGCTAAAAGATACAGGTCACATATGATAAACAGCAATTGTTCCAGCAAGCATTTCAGTGAACTTATGCTTTAAATGTTGGGGTTTTTGGTGGTTTTTGTTGTTTTTGTTTTTTTTTTTTTACTGCTCTACAAATTTGGTTAGAAAAACAGACTTGGTCTAAAAGTTATCGGTTTTCCACTGAAGAGAAAGGAGAACCTTTTTCATAGGTCAAACAGATTTTTTTGCATCACTTTTAAGTCACAGCTTATTTAACAACCTACCTATGATTAATATTTATTTTCCTTTAACTCAAAATTTATTTGTCGCTACCCTTCATAATTAGATTTTGATCCCCATTTGTTGAGGTTGCACAGCTACTGGGGAGAGGCCAAGAGTAGAAGTTCAGTCGGAATCCAGCAACGGCAATCCACATAGGGGTAGGTCTCACGTATTTCATGAGATCCAGAACCAAGCTGTCTCCAGGTAGATAATTTAGACAGGAAAGCACAAAATGCATCGATGGCATAGTTTTAACAAGGCTCCCAGCCCCTTTAACATCTCTGAAACCTCATTTTCAAAATCAGAAGCACACACTCATGTACACTTCTCCAGTCTCTGATTCACAGTTGAAGGAAAAAATGCTAAAGCATCTCTCCACAAAATTCAGGGCATCAAAACTCCCTCTCCTCTACCAGTCTTCAGTGACAAACTTGCTCTTTGTTCCCTCACAAAAAACTTGCACATCCTTCCTTCCTTCCAAAAGTATATGGTTGAGCTCTGTGACCTTTACATTTGGGCTGCTAGGATTACTCAAAAAGTGTCATTGATGGGTGAAACAAGGAGAAAGCATTTATCCTGGGAGACATTTGGAGACTTCAAGACCATCTGGTGTTTCATCAGATGAGTCCCAAAGTTGCACAGGTACAACACATACAAATTATAATTATCACGTGGCATTCACAAAGGGTGAGCATGTCTCTGCAGTTCTGTAGTCATTTTAAATCTTCTTTGAGATTGCTAGCCTATGCTTCTCCACTGGAAGGAGGAGGGAGAGCACAATGCTAGAAGGTGTACAATATCAGAAGGCTTGCATGATATCAGTTTTGGAAATTAGAAGCTAAAAGGCATGACTGATCTTTTTAAACATGTAAGGGGTATAAACACTTTGAAGGGAGAAAAGGAGAGGGACTGCCTTGCTAACTGAGAGTGCTGGCAGCAGAGCAAATGATCATTAACTGGCAATGACAATTCTTTAGTCAGGGAAGAAAGTTTCTTAAGGATCAGAGCACTGAGGTTTCCTGGCCTGATTTCAAGTTAGAGTATCTGGAGATGGAAAACTACTTTTTTAGAAGGCAACCTCATCAGCATGTAAGAGGGATGATGGGACCTGGCTATATACAGCAGCAGGGAGCAGTACTTCATGGCAGAGGGACTTCCTTCCCACAACAGAGAATGATCACATCTTTGTTTTCTAAATATCATTCTCCTGTGCTCAGCATCTCCAAACTGCAGGAAAGTCTGGCTGGAATCAAGAAACCTCCTGCATTTACAGAGGGGAAAAAAAGATATCTCTGCTGGAGTACAAAGTTGGGGTGGGAGAGGCGTTGTTTTTTTAAAAAAAAAAACAACAAACCTACACAGAGCATCATTGGCATGTGCAACCAATAGTCTTAATTTTGATGCACTCCATGCAATTTCTTGGTACATACCTGGATGAAGCCAATACACCAATCTGACCAGGTGACAGTAGTTTTTCAGAGAAAAGTTTTTCAAAGAAACTTTTCAGGTTTCAAAATAAGGTTCTCTTCCATATTGCAAAAGAAATAAGAATTTCTGAAAGTTCTCCAAAAAGGGAAATTGTGTTCAAAAATCCATTTCTGCACTGAAATACACACTGCATGTGTGGGCTGGGAAATAGGCCAGACTGAACTTCATGCTCTGCGTAAGTCCAAGCAAGGCAAGATGAAAACTTCTGTCCTAAATGTCCTCTCACACCCCAGACTAGTGCCTTATTTGCAAGGTGACACTATGAGGGAATGCTGGAATCTCTCTCTTTTTCTATCTGTTCCAGTGGAAATTTAATTGAAATAAAATATATCACACAAAATATTTCAACTGGCAAAAAGCATTTGTTCCATGCATTCACACAGGTAACACTGCAAAAATTTAGGAATTTTACTTGCATTTTGAGAATAAATGACTGTAAGAAGAAACACAGAAGTAACATAAGATAGAGAAATAATGAGATGATGGAAGAAGGGGAAAAAATAATCAAATGTTTCTGTCAAAGTCTGATACTATCATATAGAAAAACATAACACCCTTTCACCACTCTTCAGAGCTTTGCCAGTTACCTGAATCCAAGAAGAATGGCAGTTGCTATTACAAGGGCAGAGAAGGAAAGAGCATATCCAATGGTGTATATGATGGACAAATTCAGCAGCTGTTCTTCTGGTGCATCCTGAGAGCATATAAAGGAGAAAAGAAAAAAAAAGAAAAAAAAAAGAAAGGGGGAGTTGGGAAAAGATAGAACTCATGGGCTTTAGTTCTTTTCTCCCAGCTGCTTTTTAACTTCTCTTAATGATAACAAGAAGTCATTCTCCTACTTTCAAGTTTAAATGCTCATATCAAATCAGTCTCCCACTTTCCGTATGTTCTGAAGAAATAAGAATTTAATCTTAATTCCCCAGCTGCTCCCAGGTGTTCACTCAAACAGTTGGGTTTTGCAGCCAGGCTAGAAAGAAAATATATAATGTGACATTATTTCATAATAAAGTTGGAGAGGCATGAATTACCACACAAGCAAGTCTTAAACAGATGGCAGGAAGCACAAACACAACTCAACCTTGCAGTAAAAATGGCAAAGCTGATGTTTTCAGACTTGAACACACACACATCAAGTCGCCTTACTGCTCTAACAAGGGGGTCCTTTGGCTACATCTCTACTTAGAAATAGACCAAGCCAGGTTCCATGCGTTGACTTTGAGGCAAAGCATGCCTTGCATTCATACAACTAAACTCTTTTCTGCCCCCAAATAGTCTCTTTTTTGCCTTGACTATGCAACCTCTTGGTAACGAACCATAGCCCCATGCCACCTCACGACCCAGGTGTTACAGCACTGCCTGGGAGGGAGCAACCCAATGTGAGCCAGAGCAGTGGGGATGTCATACCCCCCTGACACTCCTGGGCTGTGGCTCTCTTCAGATGCACTGTTGAAGACATGACCACTGACATCCTTGCTTGAAAGTGCTTGCCAAAATCTTTAGGGCAAATTATTTTAAAAGCTACAGAGGGGTCTGAATTATAACATGAGCTTATTGCTCAGCCTCTGAGGCACATCCATATTCTCTAATTCTGGTTCATTTCTAAGCACACATCTTTGTCTAAATACATTCAGGCATTTTATTTCCCTTCTTCATGCCGCTAACTCTGCAACTGACTTCCGAGATCTGTGTTGTACAAAGGAATACATTCATTGTACTTCAGAAGTACAGCTATTCAGATGTACTTTGCACAGCCAGGAAGATTTAAGGTGAATAGACAGGCTGTTCCTCAGGGATTTGCTAGGTTAATGTTTTAAAGGGAATGATATGAGAGCTGCCTTACAAAAAAAGAAGAAAAATCTCTTCAGCATCAAAGCTCAGGCAAACTATTGGGAGCTGACAATTTAAAACATCTACACAGATCAAAACCACATTACACACTTAAAGTAAACAATGTTATTTTATATGGATTCACTCACAAACCCTTTGGATTTTGTTTTAGCAACAGTTGTAACATAACACATAGAAAACATCAAAATAACTTGTTGTTCTCATGTACAAGATGTACAAAAAAGTAGGTTATTAGGGGGCTCTATATACTTTAGCTGGAAAACCAAACATGGCTGTTCACATTTCAGGGAGTGACACCATGTACACAGGGTCTGAGAATCCATGTCATTTAATGGGAACTTGGGGGCAGGTGCCAAATAACCAAGTGTTACTATTGGGTATCTCTCTCATTGGCATGTCCCAGCACAGCTTTGGAAGAAACCATAATGACAAACAAAGAAAAGTCAAACGACCAGGCTTATACTTCACGTTAAGAGAATGTGCTCTGCTAGGATACCCCAGAACATGGAAAGGACAAGGAATAAGACTGCAAATTAAAAGAAAATATTAAATTTAACATATTTGGAGAATTAAAAACTATATCTTTTCCCACCTCCTCTAGTCTGCAGCCATTTATTCCTTCTGAAGAACAAGGCACTGAGCAATGAGAACTCCAGAGAACACAGATCCCACAGCACTTGTAAATTTCTTATACTTGAACTGTTTTGGCTAGGTATGCACTAGTTCCCAGAACCCTGGGACAGAGAGAGTGCACTCACTTTATGTGAGGGAAAGCATTGCCCTCGGAGGCTCGCGGCAGTAAGGGTATCACGTGTCATGGGAACGCACACAGTGCACTAGCTGACGCCAATAGCTGACAAAAATCCCCTGGAAATCCCTACACTCTCCTTCATTTGGTGCCAGGTGCCTCAGCTCCCTGCAGAGTATAAAGCACTAAGGCAAGAAAATAACACTAAGTCCAAATCCATCACCCACAGCAAGTGGATAAAAAAAACCCCAAACATACAAAAAGCAGGGACAGCCCCCTATGCAAAGCTGAAAAGCAAATATCCTTCAGTTCAGTTCATCTTAATCACCTTAATAGCTGTTAACAAGACAGAGAGAACAGTCACTTTATAGTAACAACATACCAATGGAAAGGAATAAGAGGCCACTCCTCCAGTTCAGGTGGTTTGTAGTTGAGCCCCCTGCACTGCACACCAACTGGGACTACCTGGTTCACTTTTCTTGGCTCTCTCATGTACATTTAAACCTGCTCTCATTTACCCTCTACATTCCCTTTGTTGAAGGTGAGAGACCTGACGTCCCTTACTGTTAGGCTCACTGAAGTGAGGCACCCAGGATAAGTCGGTAAAGATTACTTTGACAGGACAAAACCACGTGGTCATCGGTGACTATATTTTCCCACTCTTCTGTTTTGTCCTAAACAACAGCAGCAGGAGATAGAAACTCTTACCTGGTCAGAGGCCTCGCACTCAGACAGGTTCCTCCAAGGCAGGGTCGAATTCTCCTGCAGCAGCCATGTCCCCTCTGGGGTGCAAAACCGGTACACCTGCCCATGCAGCACTGCCAGAAGCAAAACGAGCCACAGGGTTAATGGGAGGAGAGAACCTGCTTGCGGGGCAAGGTGGGCAGAGCAGTCTGAGCATTAGTGTGACCTTTCTGTCCCACCATTGCTCTCCTGGCTGGAGGGGAAAGCTGCAGCATTGCTTGGAGGAATGCTCCACCTGCTCCCTTGCCTGCAGCAGATGCTGCTGCTACTCGTCCTCAGGGCCAGGGAGCAGCTTGGGCAGGATACAGCTGCACAGGGATCAGACAGCGCATTCTCCAGGACAATTGCTAACTGTTCAGCAGCCACGGTCTGAAATAGTTACTGCCACCTTTTTGGGGATTTTATAACATGCATAAATTCCTGTTCACTGAAATACTAGATTTTAAGTCACAAATTTGTGGAATGTTAAGCCTCAGTTACAAAATTCACAGGGAAAAGATGGCGCACAAAGAGTAAATGTGCTTTTTCTTTTCTGAGATCATGCAGACCCAGAGAAACCTCAGAACAGGTATGCTAACACAAGCTCCCCAAAATATAAATGCCTGTACAAACATCTGTGCTACAAAACGAAGCTGTAAATCTTTGCCTTAACTACTCATGTACTCTTTTTATTCCTTCTGTCTACCTGTTTGAATAACAAACCCAGCAATAAATAAAATGCCTTTCTGAAGCAGTTAGCAGCTTGATCTTGTAAAAGCAGGTACGATGAAATGGCTCATAATAAAATTATACTAGACTGAAGCACCAAAATAAAAGTATAAAGGAGAAGAAGCACTCAACCATAGTGTATCAAAAGAAATCCTCTCTCTGGTGTCTGGAGCACTGGGGAAATCTAACAACTTTTACAGCGGTACATAAGCAACCTGGAGGTGCTCCTGTATCAGAGCATAGCTACAGTAACAATGTCAGCTGCTTTGCACATGAAGTTTCTTACTAATCACATTTCTGACCCAGTAAACTGACTTACTCTTTTGTGAAGCTATCCCTCAAAAAGCAGTACTGGGTCAATCCCTCAACAAAGGTTAGTCTCTACTGAGGCAATGTTCAGAAACACACACGTACACCGTTTTATACCGTTTTAAAGGTATGAGAAGCCCAGTTAAGAGGATTCATTTCTACATGGGTATCAAAATAGCTCTCAATTACAGCTTTTGCTCAAACCCAGCCTTGCCTGCTGCAACCTCATCCTGTTGTCAGCTCCCTCATTACTGCAAACTAGAACTCATTAGAACTCAGCATCTCTGTTCAATGGGAAAACAGTAAAACTTATTTGCAATTATAACAACCCAGTTAGGCTATTTGCATATTAGTTGACAATAGGGAATTTGTTTGGTAATTGTCAGCAGTAGACTGGTAGTAGGTACTCTAAGTGAAAAATGTTGTTTTAAAAAAATAATATAGACATTCATATTCTAATAAGCCATTTCTAATGAGAACACTAAATGGTAACTGATAATGGTTTTGGTAGGCACAGTCTATTTGCTTTTCTAATTGAGGTACTGAATATACTAGTAAGAGACAATATAAAGATGGTATAAAAATTAAGTTATGCCTGGTGAAGGTTTTTGCTTACTATTAAGTATATCTGCATATATTTACATAAAACCAGAAAGAGAGATTAGGTCAGCACATAAACAACAAACATATTCAGCACATATACAGCAATGTATACATTCACATCCATTAACTGCTATGACCATTACCTGCTGCCAGTACCAACCACTTCTTTCTGTCAGGATGTTGCTACAATGTTAAGGATCTCGTACCTGATGGAGAGCAGTAAGTAGGAAAGCATCATTTCACACACCCCCACCACCGCTCAAGATTAATGGACAGCTACTTGAAGTAAGCCGTTCAAAACATCTATGCAAAGGCAGCTCTAGGAATCAGTAAATATTATATATTAGAAGTCAATGAACGTGAAGTCCAGGAGGTTAAAGTCCAGAGGGTCATAGGACTCAGAAATTCATTCTATCTGCCATTGCATGAGCTGCAACCAACAAGTATTTAAAAAAAAATCATATGAGAAACAATCTCTCACAAAAATAAATTCCACTATATTCCTGAATAAAACAAAAACTTACTAAAGGAGAATTGATTTAAAAAGTAAAAAATAAAAAACCCCCCAAAAATCCAAACAAACATTATTTCACATCCTCTGAAAGTCTTTACGAATTTTTCTCTCCCCATTATTTCTTACTGTCAAGGTCTAATTGGGCTGAAAGCTTAGCCTCAGTGTATTTATTTCTCTCCAAATCATCATGACACATTTTAATTTTCTTTTTATTGATAACACTTGTTTTGAAATAATAAGGAGGAAAATCTATTCTATGCTGAAGCCCGGCATATATTAGAGAACAGAAGAATTTACAGTAAGCGAAACATTAAATTTGCCATCAGACGGAAAGACAAGGCAATTCATTCAGATACAGAGAAAATCAAATGTAACCCTATTACACCACAAAGAAGAGTTCCTGACACATCTCAGAGTCACAAACACTCAGAACTGGACTGACAGCTCTTAGGGACCTCTGGGTAGCCACAAGACAGCTCTGTCAGGCTGTTGTAGCCTCACTGCTCACCAAAACAGCAGTGGTCAGTAAAGGACCCAGAGGCAACTAAAGACCAACTGGGCTGCCTATATCCAGGAAGAGCCTTCAGAAGCAAAAGAACTGATCAAACCAAAAATCCAAATAGATGAGACTGTGTATGACAGTGCAAGAGCACATCCATCTTCTCTATAGAATCATTTATTAGCCAAAATACTTATGAGATAGAAAAAGTTAAAAAAGAAAACTGACTTGAAGGCAGCATTGAGATCCTGGTTGATAAATGGAAAGATGCTCATGAAAGAGTTGAGAGACTGCACAAACCACAACATGAAGAAAGCACAGGCCTGATGTACTGCAGGCAGCCAGTTACTCTCAGGAACATGAAAACAAATCTCACCATTGTGGAAACAGATTATTTTTGGTTATGTGTGGAACACCAGATACCTCCCACAACGTCATCAGATGTTGACTGTAGGGGCTGCGAAAGGCTCGGTGACGGATACACACCACACACAAGACCCTTCATTCCCTGCAGCTCGGCACATCCAACACCAGCACCATGCAGGACCTGTGAGGCAAACCCAGCCCACAGGTGCTGACATTTTTGCCTGCTGCGTGATTGGCCACAGAAGCCCCCCAGAAAAGGGGGCCCAGAGCCATAGCCTTCACACAGCACTGCTACTGCAGGATGCACCTTCGGAGCAGACCCCTCCTGAAATCACATAATCCCACAGCCATTCCTGATTTTTCTGTTTCCTAGAAGCACAAGGCAAGCAGCCTCTGTCTACTCATCCTCTGGGCAACAGATTCCATCACAGGCAGCCGCCTGCTACCACCCCAAAACAAGAAAAAGGCTGTTAATGAGTGACAGCTCAGAAGAGATGTTACCTTAACTGAACACTCTCGCCTGCTCTTGCCTCACTGAAGAGACAGACAGAGAACAGTCAACACCAGAAACTCTGCTCTGGTGTATCTCCAAAATAACTGATAAAAACCTGAAGTGGAGGCTTTAGATCTTTTCTGTTTCATATGCAAGGTAAATTCTCATCTTTGCTTAGTGAAATCAGTTCCAACTGATTTCAAAGGGATCCACTGGCTTTTAATCAGGGATATTTTGATACTGCAAGTATCTTACCATTATTACTGCTCAGAGGAAAGCATGTGGTTTGCATTAAAGCTACCTAATAAATGTTCTTAAAACAATTTTTTCACATGGACTTTTTATTACTCCCTCCCTGCACAGCTGGTCATGGCTTAGGATGGCAGAGATCTTCAACCTCCTAAAATGAGTAAAGGGATAGTACTTGTACACATTCTCTCTTTGCCGTAGGCCTGATCCAAAGCTCACCAGGAAGCAGCTTTCATATGAAGAGGTAGCTGAAAAAAAAGCAGTTATAAATACATATGGAGGCAAACTAACAATGACATTCTTGGAGGTTTCCTGTGTGCCATGACAGAAGGAAGACACGCACACAGCTTCCCCCTCAACTGCTGATCAATTTCAGCTTCTTGCTTGCAGGTGGTTTAGTCAGAGGCGATTCACATTTGTCCATGGCTGAGTTCTGCAGAATGACTCAGGTCCTCTTACCTTTAAAGCAGTTCAAATACCAAACATACAAAAATCATCTTCAGTTCTAATAAAACAGCATGATGAACAATCTTTTCTGAAGGTTCAAGTGGCTGCTGCCTCCTTACACTATCCTACAATACCCTTTTCCTGTCTTGTAATGCTTTTTGTTACCCTATAGTTAATGTTTCAAGTCACACCAATTATTACATTCTAGAACTGGATATCATCCTCTGCAAACAAACAAAAAAATCTACAGCCAATGCATAGGGAAACCAATTTTATTTAACCTGTAAACCAAATGCATTCACTCAAAATGTTGCACAACCTTTGGAAAAGCAGCTTAACAATGCCAGTTTATTTGAACAGTGTCAATCACACCTCATTAGAATTACAGGTTAAAACATGGATTGATGCCCAAAACTCAGTCTCTAAAATGACAAAAGACAGAGAGGAAAGCCCAAGAGTTAGCACTGGAGTTAATATCTATCTAGTTCTCTGATGAGCCTGTAAATCAAATCAAATACTACAAGTAGCTAAATACTTTTATACGTGGAAAAAAATGTGTTATCACATGGGCAAGAGGCTCAAACACATGTCCTTATTATCCCCCTTTTACTAGAAATAAAACCAAATTAAACAACCAACCTGCTCTGTCTTTTACAACACTAGGGTGTCAAGGTCGGTGTGGGATTACTCACCCAACTGTCCCTGAGGATAAACTGGAACATTATTAATTGTAAAAACAAATTACAGCAAGTCCTATCCAATCAATTCTATCCAGGCAGAGATGAGAGAAAGAACAAGAGAGACTGCAGCTTTGTCTGGCTGCTGTATGTCAAGCAAAATGTTTTAGAAAAGGCAACAATTTTCTCCATAAAACAGGGACTCTGTAGTATGAGAGCATCATGATAGTCTTCAAAGCAGACTGGTTTGTTCCAGAAATGAGCAACTTGTCCTTTGATAAGGACAACAATTTATCAGAATTTAGGAGGTTCCACAGCAGCTCTGTTCAGTTCCCATTTGGTGTGACCGGGGCACTGCTCTCCTGAAAGGAGCCACTCAGCTGTAAAAGCCGCTGCGTAAGTGTCATTCAGTCCCAATCCTGGTGCTGCTTACAGCAAAGACATCTTAAACCCAGAACTCGTGTACTCATCCGTGAGCGTGCAGCTGAAAACACAACATCAGGGAGCAGCCTGATCACGAAGCCCCTGGGGAGCAGGAGGAGCTCCAGCCTGCAGTACTGTCTAAGAATTACACTAATCAAAATGTGCATTTATGCTGGGCTCACTGCCACATCATCCGAAATTATATTACCTCAACAGGCAGTTTAACTACAAGTACTTTATTTAGCGTCCCTTCCCACTATTCCTCCTCCCTCATACCTTATTAGTCATCTCAACTCCTTTGCTTTAGCAATGATTAAAAAAATATATATATTGAAAAACAGCTACACCTTGTATTTTGCCTTGAAGACAGAAAGGTTGGTGGTCACTTCAAGTTCCTGCAACAGGAAGAGAATAATTTTCAGTTATATTCTATGGTTTGAGTGAGATGTGAGGAAACAGATCTGAACATCTCTACTGTGAATTTTCCCCATACCTAGGCTCCTAACTTGAAAGATCCAAGGATCTCTCCAGCCTCTTCTGATATGGAAAAAAAATTACCACTAAGAAGAGTGACAAGAGAAAGAGTCATGCATCCACACTCCTACCAAGTGATGGATGTGAACTTATGCAGACCTAACAGATACCTTCACATGGGAGATGTGAAAGGGAGATCCAATTAAGCGAGCGCAAGCCCTGCTGCAGGCTGCAAAAGCCCACCCTGCCTGTCCTGGAAGTCCTCAGTGCCTGAATTCTGTACTGTGCTATCAAAAGCACAAAGTCAGAGAGTTTGGTATCACCCAAGGGATATAGCCTGCATATAAAGTCTTATTTAAAAATATTACTTTTGGAATGACATTAACAAAATTAAGCATTCCAGAATTAGGAAGTGTTAAGCTAAAGCTACTTACATGGGTTTTAGTTCCACTCGGTAACACTCTATGTACACAATCATACATTTTTTTCCAACAGAACTCACTGTTTTATTCAGGATACAGAATAGAGGGAGATCATTTAATGAGAAATTATTCATCCTTATCACTGAGCTGTCAAGTCACTCTTAAGCATACTGAATCAAGTCTATATCAAACACTGTATTTTCTTATTTGTATGTTCCATTCAAAGACCACCAATTCAGCTCCCCAATGAACACTAAGTGCTATTATCTCCTATATGTGCACAGATGATCCAAAAAATAACGAGTATATTCTAGTCACATAGTGAAGCTGATTTATACAACAAAGAAAATTATGCAGCCACAAAATCTGTTCTGCATGGGCATTCAGTTCTCCTAGTGCAGAGATCATCCTCGCCAGCTCTGCAATACCTTGCCTCACTCAACATAAACTCCCACAGTTAAAAAGGCAATGATCCTGCAGAGAAAAGCCCCTTTTACTACATATCTCACAAGCAGATCCATTCTGCATAGTGAAAGAATAAGAGATCTGTGGAAAAATGACAGAATATAGCTTCACAATAAAACACTACTTGCATAATGGTGGCCAAAAAAGGTTGTCTGGGCAAAGTAGACCATGCCGAATCATAAAGCATTCATTAAGTTGTAACCTTATACCTCATTGAGTAGGAGTTAATATCTCATAAAAATTAAAATATCTTCCTGAAAAACAATACTGCTTTTTAATGCAGAGTATGACCCTAAAAGGAGCTATACTCTCCAAGCATTTCAGCTGAGCAACTTGTACTGAGAAAGAGCTGCATTAACCATGCTAGACCACACCAAAACCTACCACAACTTTCTGAAATATATTTTAAAAAATAAGTCATAAAAATGCATGCATGCAT
Source organism: Antrostomus carolinensis (assembly GCF_000700745.2). Lineage (NCBI taxonomy): Eukaryota > Metazoa > Chordata > Aves > Caprimulgiformes > Caprimulgidae > Antrostomus > Antrostomus carolinensis. Next base: position 22,797 of record NW_010322424.1, read on the forward strand.
GTGCGCATTAGGTTTAATAGAGAGTGTTTATGAACTATAAAAGTTATGTGAATTAATGTAATAAAAGAAGGTTGTTTATGAAAAATAAGCATTTATTATAATGGTACAGCCTTGTGAAGGTTTGGTAAGATACCAAAAAGCACCATTAAAAGTTTTGTTCAGAATAAATGAAAGTAAGTTGGAATAAATTTATTGCAACAGCAAACGTGACTGGAAGTTCAATGCATAACAGACTTGTAAGAACAGTGCTAAGAGGTTTTGTGGTTTAAAGTTATTGGATCAGTTAGTGTAATTAATAGAAGACATCTTATTAAAGGCTGTTAAAATGAAACAAGGAATTATGCAATAAAAAGTTTTCTTAAAAGGCTGCAAAAGACACAACTGGAGTCTTCCCAGGGCAAGGGAAGGGATTTATTTTACTACGCCCATGCTCCAAGGACTTATAAAAATAAGCAAAAAAAAACCCAAAATAAACAAACATTGAGACAGTGAAATAAAAACAAGCTAAAAGAAAAGGAAACAACTAGGCAAATCATTAGCATAATGCTTGCTGAGCTAAAGCAAGGACAAACAACTTTGAGAAAAACCAACAGATAACTAGTATGTTAAATATACACAGCTAGGAGGGAGAGGGAAAAACACATGCAAATAAACACCAGTTGTTTGATACAGCTTCTGAGCAAAACAAGAAGCTCAAGAAGATGCAGGCTAAAACCAATGCCAGGTGCTGCAAACAAACTACCAATCTTTGGCAACAGGAAAATAAGTGGTTTTAGTTATCCTCAAAAACAATGGTTTATAATAAAGAAACAATAATTCCACAATCCAAATTCATCATTTCGCATAGGACAGTTATAAAGATAAACCAAAAAATCCTCAACATTTGGAAACTTTCAGCACAGGTAACACATCACAAAAATGAACCCAAACCATCAAAACTCATTTAGAGATTACTGTAATTCCACAAGTATTACCCACTACCTAGAGAAAGTAAAGGAAGTGGATTCTTCAAGGCAGAACAAATACGATGAAGCATCTCATGCATTTCAGAGTGAAGACATATGTTTTTATTGAGCAAGCTGTGCACTCTGGCATTGGCTAAAGGCTTGTTAGTTCTGTATATACGAGCTAAAGCATCTTAAGCTGTAAAGAAAAATTGTATGAACTGGTAAAGGCTTTCCTACAGATGTTCTGATACTGTCTGTAGACCTGGCATTGCAGATATAAGCTGCATATACATGATAAGAAGCAGTACTATGCAATAAAACCCAAACCCAGCTAGCTCAACTGTAAGAAGAAATTGAGCCCTTGATTCTACTGCTCAGGACACTGCCCTGTGCCACATCAATATATCCAGGTGCTTTGCCAATGGATTTCTCTGCTACATAACAAGGGGACACCGACCTTGAGTTTCAAGTTCCATAGCCGGTCTACCCCAACAATAACATTTCACCACCTTCTCCCAAACCCTCCCTCTTCTCTCTGCCTCCTTTGCCCCTCCCATTTTAGCTACTGTCACACCATTCCTCTTTCTCCTCTACTTGCATTCCTGTCCTTGGTTTTCCTCTACAGCTTTATTCCTCTAACCCTCACTGCTACTGCAATTCTATGATGCTCCAACCTACCCACTGCTGACCCTTCCCCTTCAACTCTGCACTTTCCTATTACTCTCTTGGCTCCTACTCTGACTTGCCCCTCTGCAAAACCACTGGAATTAAACAAAATTGCAGCCTGACTCCAGTCTCTCACATCCCGTTTCTCCCCAATCCATTCCCCAGCCCTCCTCATCACACCCCAGCAGCTCCTTCTGCTCCAGCCAAGCAACAGGGAGGGGTGAAATCAATAAAGCACCTCTGCTCTTTGACCTGGAGTCTACTGTGGTCAGCAGGGGCCTGAGAAGTCCTGCTCAGCCCAAGAGCCAAAAGCATGTCTGGCCCAACAGTTGCACAGGATTCGAGGAGAAAGGACCACTGCTCTGCTCTCGTGTGGCCTCTGTAGACTGTAGACACAAACTCCAGGAAGCCTAGGCAGAACGCAAAGAATTCACCTCCATGAGCAGCAAGAGGAATTACTGCCAATACCATAGGAGCCATCTCCCTTTTCCTCATCACCCTGCTGAAATGAAGAACAGGGTTTTGACAAAATGCTCTTGAAAAATGTCAGCCTTTAAACAGACTTCTATTGTGTTGAATCTCAGTCAAGCAAAGTTCTGCAAATGTATAAGCTACTAAATACAAGCTTTTACAAATAATTTAAAAAGCACCAAGAGCTTTTATTATGGAAACAACCATCTTCCCTGCCAATAATTACTGGAAGCCACTAAAGCTGGAGAGTGACGTCTGGATTTACCTTTTCATTACAAAGCCAATCTTTACACCAGTCTCTGATTCCTTCCCTCCATCCCAAAGTTGAGACTGCAGCCCTGATCTAGAAATCAGGAACTCTTACACTATTCTACTGGTAATCTTCCCCAAGTTCTCTATTCCATTTCTGTTTCCACTCAGTTTTCACTGCTTGAAAGGTATTTGGATGGACATACAATCCTATTGACTTTTTCTGCCAAGGTGCAATCATTTCCTTGAATATCCACTGCCAACCCTACCTCAAATTTTAAAAAACTAGAGAGGCCCAGTGTCATTTATCAGCCATAGAAACACAATGTTTTACACATTTTTACCCATGCTTTCATTTGGTTTAAAGGAAATTGTTGATGCCCAGCTTCATTAAGCTCCAGGACAATTATCTGGCAGGTTTTGCGTGTGGAAGCCAGGGTGGTGTGTTGTTTGGGTTTTTTTTTTTTTCTTTCAGAGGAAATATGCTGATGAGCACTTGATTCTTTTCTTGCCTAATTCATTTCTGCTCATTCCAATTGTCAAAAAGTAAATGAATTCCAGAAAGGTCAGATGAGTTTGGCCAGGTGCCAACCAACACTAACATTATTATTGTAATTGAACTAGTCATGTACCCAGGTTCTCTCATAAATGTATTGCCTAGAAAGACTCTGTTCTTATTCAAAGAAAAATTTAAGTCATGTATGGGAATCCTAATAGTTAACATTTGGAGCATGTCTGAGGAGGATACTTTCAAAATTCATAACAGGGACTTTGGTCTCTCAGGGAAAATCTAGTCTATTACAGAAAACTCTCAAGGGGAGAGTTACCAGCAAAACATGCGAGTGGAAAAGGGTAATACTGCAAAATAAATAAAACTGTGCACATTATTAAGTGCAACCATTGTACAGATTAGCACATTTTCAAGTTAAAGCTGCATTTGTGAAAGGGCATGAAAGAGAGGATGTTCTATAATTTGACTACTTACATGCAGACACCTTTTAAGTCAGTCAACATTTTCTGCACAACTACTCTATCAAATTATTATAAAAAAAAAAAAACAGAGCTAAAAATTTCAAGAGGCAGAGAGTGCGATTCATCTTTCCATAAATTATTTACTTTTATAGCTATATAAGTAGGTTGAGTTGTATCTTCTCCCAAATTCAACTGAAGATCTTGAGAGAGAGAAGTAAACTAAGTTCTCTGCCCCACCAGAAGCTATTTGTTATGTGAGAGAACATGTATAGGTTGGATGCAAGAGGAACATTTCCCATTACACAAAGGTGAAGTGTCAGGATTCCTGAAAAGGGAGGAAGATGGGTACTGTAGGTCATATGGCTAATTTAGCAAGTTGCTCTCCTCCTATGCTGTTTCAAGATCAAGTATTCATAGAATCACAGAATGGCTTGGGTAGGAGAGGGACCTTAAAGATCATCTAATTCCAACCCCTCTGCTGTGGACAGGACAGGGTTGCCAACCACTAGATGAGGCTGCCCAGGGTCCCATTCAATCTGGCCTTGAATGTTTTATCCTATCTTTGGGACTTGGGTGTGGGGGCAGCGGATGGCGTGTGGAAATCAATACTAATTAGTAACATTAAATAAGCCAAAGAAATAAGTTTCAGCAAGGCATTTAATTATGTAGCACACACAAGTACTATGCTTATTCAGGCTCTTTATTAGTTCAGTTTACCCTTTGTCCACTGTAATTAAAATCTGCAAGTTCTTAAGTGCAAGTAACAAAGAAAGGTTTGAGGTTCCTCCGTTTAACATAGTACTGCAAACAATTAAAACTGAGCAGGTTATATATACTTCAGTTATGCAAGACCTGTAATGAGAGCGTAGATGAAGTTTAAGGTAATTGGTGAGGTCAAATGTGTTGGAAGCTAAGGTACCTGCTAAACTAGGATGGGAAAGGCACAGAGGTAGTCCAGTAGCTTTAACCACATTTAACAGTGTTTATTTCTCAATTAAATGTCCTATTCATAGTCAGATCAGCTTGGGGCAACTTCTCAGCCACAGAATGAGGCTCAGCTATGTATCTACAGAGGTGTGCCTTGAGATCCTTAACACTACATCTCGAGGAATTACTTTAACAAAACAAAAACATTAATACCGTTATAACTAAAAAAAATTTCTGGAAAACATGCAGTCCTGCCAGCTACTCTAACTCCCACAGATGCAGGCACAGCAAGCTGACATGCTACAGCAGGTCTGTCCAGCATTTTTGCTACATCCAGCAATGCAGAAAAATAAATTCTTCCTAGAGGGCCTCAGGTGATCAGATCTATACCTGACATATGAGCAACATGCAGCTGGTCACATCACACATATATGTTAATGATTTTTTAAATTATTTCTTCCATCATTCTCCATATCTAGCCTTGAAATGAGCAGCATATGTTCTAGAGTTCTCTGGTGTACTACCAAATGGAGACTAACAAACAGAGGTGAACTTGAAAGACTAGGGTTTTTTATTACTTTTTTTTTTTTTAAGCAAACTGAGATTGTCAATTAGCTTGAGACAGCTTTTAGTGCAAGGAAGTATACATTTTGAATTGCTTATGGGATAACAAATGCAAAGCAACATCTTTTTCACTGAAAAAAACATCACACCCTTTCCAGCATTATGGAGAGCATTCTGGAAACTTGGTTTTATTAGAGCAAAGGAAGAAATGTAATAAAAGTCTAATCATTTTCACTGTATCCAATATTTGAAGTGAAATTTATTTTCCTGCATGTTAAAAGACAAACAGGTAGTTTAGCTACACACACATAGCCAACTGCTAACTGTCTTGGTTTTAAGAAACTCTCAAACTATGAAGCTGGATGACTGAACAAAAAGCAGGAGAGATTAAACCATACAAGGTTTAACCTGGTCCCCTTAACCAAATGTTCCAGCCATGCATATACTTCAAAACTGTCTGAAGGAAAATTCTCACGCTTATGTCAGCTTCCTCAGCCATAGGTCTTTCTGCAGACACTTCTAGAAAGCAACATACACCATTTCCCTTGGTCTACCTCACACAGCAGACAGTAGCATTTCACTGCCCCAGGATCATTACCCACAGGAGGTCTCACAAAAAAAAGCAAGCATCTCCTTTCTGCTTCTACTTTTTGCTTGTGGCACTATGGCACTCTGTCCCCAAACTCCCTCCCTCTCGGAGTTTCAACAGTGTCTAAACACAGGCAACGCTGGGGAAAGGAAAGAGGAACAGGACAGAGGATTTAATCCTGCAGCACAGCAAATGCCCCAGGAGTGCAGCTACTTGAACATCAGCCCTCCACGACCACATCTGATGGTGGGGCAGGGTGAGAGGGCAGGAGGCATTACATCACTTTTAGGAAAAAGGTGGCTGCAGAAGCTTTCCCAATTGCCTGCAGATGGTGGGCTCAGGAGACTGGTGGGACCACATTGCTCATGGGACAACATTTCAACAAGACTTACAGATTAGATAGATCACGTTGGTTATGTCACTCCCCCAACCCCAAACTAGCGCTTACCACCAGTGTGCTCTGCACCACGCTGCTGCCTGCCCAGCCCAGTCCAGGAGCACTCTGCTGCAGGGAGGGCATTATGCTACTGGTCACCCCCACCAACAGTCAATGACCTCAAAATCCCTGCCAAGACAGTAATCCTCTGTCACTTGGGTCGTGATAGGGCATGCCACAACCCAAAGCACTTGTGGTAACACCTTGACAAACATGACAAGATCCTCTTTCCTTTTTCAGCCTCTCTCCTTAGTGGGCAGAACAACCACAGATCCTAAATAAAATCCATTTCAACACTTAGGTTTCTGCAGCTTGTGTAGCAGGGAATAGGATCTGTGCACGATGTCATTACAAGTGCCTAAGTCTATAATCACAGTTTTTGGGGAGGAGAAGACACCACACAGGAAGGAAGTATTAGGGCTTGCTGGGTTCATGATTTAAACAGCAGCCAGGACTAAGCTAGACACTAATGCAGGGTGGGGACTGTGCAGACAATTTCCATTATCTCTGCTGCACCACAAGAAGGTTTCCCTATATCTCATAGCCCTAGGGAAATTGCTTTTAAAAAACATAAAAACCTTATGGTCCAACTCGTAACCTCCAGCACTTGGCAGTTCTCAGGTAATGCCTCATTTCCACCCAAAGCCTCACACAGAGCCTACATCCACCTAAAGACACATCAGGAAAAGCAGTTCTGTCACCAAAAAGGGAATGGAGAGTTCTAGAAAAAGGGTCTAAAATGTAGGCTACAGGAGGGGAAAATGGGAAAGAGCTGACCTGGGTCTGTCCTTGCACCCAAAGGTACTCTGAAGCAGCAACCCAGTCTCTGGCCTCTGCAATACCACATCGCCACATGAAGCTCAGTTCATGCAGTCTCTGTGACTGGGCAAAACAACTGTACAAAGTACAGCTGTGGTCCCAGATCTCCATGATGCCCTTCAACTTATTACATTAATCAGACTCTGACTGCATCTCTAGTAGCCAGAGGCAGCCACAAGGTTACTATCAGAGATCATCTGATATTACTGGGGTAGAGTGCTGGAAGGTAAGGGGGCCCAAGAGAGTTAGTTAACATTCAAGTACCACTTCCTCCAAGCCCAAGACCGGTGCATCCCCAAGAGAAATAAATCAGGCAAGAGTGGCAGGAAACCCACAAGGATGAGCAAGGAACTCATGGAAAAACTCAAAGGGAAGAGGAAAGTCTATGAAATGTGGAAAAAGAGTCTAGCTACTCAGAAGGAATATAGGAACATGGTCAGGGCCTGCAGGTATGCAACTAGGAAGGCTAAGGCCCACTTGGACGGTGGGGTGGATTGAGACTGGCTGACTGGCAGAGCTCAGAAGGTTGTGATCAGTGGTGCAGAATCTAGTTGGAGGCCTGTAACTAGCGGTGTTCCCCA
>NW_010322424.1:30029-30229 GCF_000700745.2 Antrostomus carolinensis
GTCAGTACTGGGTCCAGTCTTGTTTAACATCTTCATCAATGACCTGGATGTAGGGATAGAGTCCATCCTCAGCAAGTTTGCTGATTATACGAATCTGGGAGGAGAGACTGGCACACCAGAAGGCTGTGCTGCCATTCAACGAGAGCTGGACACGCTGGAGGGTTGGGTAGAAAGGAACCTGATGAGCTTTAACAAGAGCA
>NW_010322425.1:0-28387 GCF_000700745.2 Antrostomus carolinensis
GAAGTGGCTGGAGAGCTGCTCAGCAGAGAGGTACGTGGGACTGTTGATTGATAGCTGTCTGAATATGAGCCAGCAGTGTGCCCAGGTGGCCAAGAAGGCCAACAGCATCCTAGCCTGTATCAGGAATAGTATGGCCAGTACTCACACTTGTGAGGCTGCACCTCGAGTGCTGTGTTTGGTTTTGGGCCCCTCACTACAAGACAGACATTGAGTTGCTGGAGCACATGCAAAGAAAGGCAACGAAGCTGGTGAAGCATCTGGAGCACAAGGCTGATGGGGAGTAGCTGAGGGAACTGAGGTTGTTTAGCTTCTAGAAAAAGAGGCTGAGGGGAGACCTTATCGCTCTCTACAACTACTGGAAAGAAAGGTGTAGAGAGGTGGGGGTTGGTCTCCTCTCCCAAGGACAAGAGGAAGTGGCCTCAAGTTGCACCAAGGGAAGTTTAGGTTTGATATCAGGAAGAATTTATTTACTTTATTTATTTATACGGCATTGGAGCAGGTTGCCCAGGGCAGTGATGGAGTCCCCATACCTGGAGGTATTTAAGAGTCGTGTAGACACAGTGCTTAGTGACAGGGTTTAGTTGGGCACTTGTCAGTGTTACATTGATGACTGGACACGATGATCTTAAAAACGTCTTTTCCAATCCAGACAATTCTGTGATTCTGTGAAGTCTTCTGAGGTAGAAGTATAAAAATGGAGGCATCTATGATGAAATGGGATATTTTAAACATTTATAGTTCTTTTTATGATGACAGTATAGGACTCAGTTTAGAAAATTATGAATCTGTACATTGTCATAGAATCATAGAATCATAGAATCATAGAATCATAGAATCATAGAATCATAGAATCATAGAATCATAGAATCATAGAATCATAGAATCATAGAATCATAGAATCATAGAATCATAGAATCATAGAATCATAGAATCATAGAATCATAGAATCATAGAATCATAGAATCATAGAATCATAGAATCATAGAATCATAGAATCATAGAATCATAGAATCATAGAATCATAGAATCATAGAATCATAGAATCATAGAATCATAGAATCATAGAATCATAGAATCATAGAATCATAGAATCATAGAATCATAGAATCATAGAATCATAGAATCATAGAATCATAGAATCATAGAATCATAGAATCATAGAATCATAGAATCATAGAATCATAGAATCATAGAATCATAGAATCATAGAATCATAGAATCATAGAATCATAGAATCATAGAATCATAGAATCATAGAATCATAGAATCATAGAATCATAGAATCATAGAATCATAGAATCATAGAATCATAGAATCATAGATCTCTTTTGTGTTGGGGGCTCCAAAACTGGATGCAGTACTCCAGGTGGGAGTCATAATTATGAAGAATGGATTTTTCTCTCCTTAACTAAAACCTCAAAAATTGTGGTGTTCTCTCTCTTTTTTCCTGTAATAATCTGCAACTTTTAAAAAGACAATTTCTGAATATGTAGCATTGGGTCAATTAATTCATAACCAACTACAGATTTTTGTCAAGGATTTTTCATAGGTTCTTCTTGAAAGAAGTGCATAAACTCTTGACCTTTTAAGGTTGTCTTAGTATGCCAAGGTCATTCTACCTTTTTTAGCACATTGATATTAATTCCAACATGAGATACTGACTATGAGTTATACCAATCTATATATGTGATATATAAATTTATATAGAAGCGAGGGTCTTTTTATTGACTTGAGTAACTTCATGGAAATTAGAAGGACCATTACTTACCAGTTTTCAAATACAAACCTCATAAAAGTGAATGTCACTTAAACCCAGCAAACTCTATGTTGGCAAGTCATATTTAGTTTTACAGCAATGTTAAACAAATCACAGTAATTTGTATCTTATTATGATTTAATTAGAAAACAGTAATGTTTCATGAGTATATATATTTGTTGTTTCTACTAATCATTATAATAAATAATTGTCTAACTGGTATAAGCCCAAATAATTAATTACCTTACAATATAATAGCTGTTTACATGTATTATTTCATTTATCACTTACAAAATGTCATAGATGTGCATGAAGTGCATATTACAATATGCCATCTAAAGTCATAACTCTACTGCATATGCTATTTCCTTCTGACTTAACTGAGTAGAGTGTCTTGGATAGACCTGTGACTGGTTGTATAAAGGATGGTAATAGAGATTATTTAAGAGCATTTTGGTGCCCAGGGCACCAGAGAATTCTACAATACGTACTTAGAACCACTTTATCTACATGAAAAAGTGGCTCTACAGCCAGCATACATCTGAACAGGTCAGGAAGGAAGTTCAGGCTAACCAACAAACTGAAAGAGCACGGGTTACAGAAACTAGTTTCTGTGCAGAGTTGGTAGGGTTTCTTCTTCTTAATATTATTAGGAAATATATAAAGGTTAATATAAATTTAAACTACTTTGAAATAACGAAGGGATGAGTTTATCCCATTAGGTTCTTAACTTCTGACACCACCTACTTATTTTAGATCTGGGTCTGAACTGAGACTTCAAGGCTCTTGTCCTCTCCCTATTTTCCATCAGACAGTCTATGGACCCTGGATTTAATTCATTTGGAGCAAAAAACAAAAAAAAATCTGCCTTCCATGTACTTATATTTTAATATAGAAACAACTATACCTCAGGGACACATTACACATTTACAGATATCAAATGCTGAAAATACAAAACCAAACAAAACAGTATCAGTTTTCCATCTTGTCACATCAGTAAATATTTGCCATATATTTATTCACCAAACTGACAGTTTAAACCCATTACACTTTCCAAGGACGCAGAGTCTTTCTCTCCTCCATTGTCTCATATGGACCGGCTGTGGTGTAGCCAGAAAGTCAATGCGCATGAGCAGCCCATACATCTGCAAGTTATAACTGTGCTACAAGAAGGGCCTCTACTGAACACATCTGCACCAGATGAGAGTCTTTATAGTCTATTTTCTTTATCTTGCCATGTCTGTCCCCTGATCTCCCTGCCTTCCGATTGTATTTCAGGCTATTTAATTACATTTCACCAGTTACCTGTAGTGTATCAGGACTTGACCACAGTCAAGACTAGCAGTTCTACACATAGAGACAAATAGATAACATAGACATCCTTGTTGTGCTCAAAACTTTTGAGCATGCAACAAGTAAATGCTGGGAACAAAAGGGAGAAATGGGAGGATGATGACCAACCAGAAAAATAATAGTCATATGTCGAGGATTGGTTAGCTGACAAGGGTCACATAGACATACTGTAGATGGCTGACCAGGATTTTGGGAAACATCGGATTCTGCTCGTCTGAAGTGCTGGGGTGGTAAGGACACGCTGTCCTTGATTGCAGCTGCTATACGATAACAGCATGCTTACGGTCAGCTAAGGCATGGGAACTTAAGGGAGTAAGCAGCTAAGGAATGAGGAACTAGGTGAGGGGTTGACGTTTAGGATAGTGACCAATTAATTAGTTAGGTTACAGAATATGTATGATCTCATTAAGAACTGTATAAGTATGCTGAACGCTAATTAATAAACGAAGCTTGTTGATCGCTCATATTGAGTGGTCGAGTTTTCCCACTGCGACAGTCATAGTCCTGCCGTCACCTGGTCTGTATAAACCATTATGTTCCTTATTATCTCAATACTCTGCCCTCACTCATTTTCACTTTTTTATGCTACATTAGTATTTATTATGTTATAAAATGGTTTTTCCTATCTTGCCATACATTTTTATTAGTCACAGGATGACACTTTGCCAAGCATCAGCAGTATATTTATCATTAAGAATTAGTATGTATGTCACTGTTAAAACAATAGGATTATACCAGATAAACATTTCATTTTCCTTTCTTCCACTTGTGGGCCAACTTTATTACTTTGTTTAAAATTTAAAATAAATGTGATTATTTTTATTAGTAAGCACGATCATTCATTTGTGCCAGCATTCCAAAATGGATGTTGTAGTCTGTGTGTTCAAATCCTAAAGTTTTATCCTGCAAGGTTCTTTTTGTAAGTAGTATTGTTTCTTACTTGTTTAGCAAATAAATAATTTTACAGCACTTTGGTCATGGCTACAAATGCCCAATGTAAGCTCCAAAGACCACTCAATCTGAGTAAATTAACCTCAAGACAGATTTGTAAGCACAAGGAGCCACTTTGGAAATAGGGGTAGCAACATGACTGGTAGTTTGTAATAGTCAAACCTTAAACTCACAGTTTATGGGAAAGTTGTTGAGTTATTCTTTCTATCAGAGTTGTTTGTGGGTTTATAGGTTCCAGTTTTAATAGCTTTGTTTTCCTTCTCCTTTTATCTTCTTTGGCTAGGTTTTGGTAAGGTGGAGAAAATATTGTTTTGAACTCAGAAAGTTCTTTATATTGTCCCTTATTCAATTCACAATCAACGGAACCACAAAGACGCAAACTCAAAAAAATTACACCTAAGAACCTAAGTGTTAAGCATTTCTCTCAACTCTGACTGACTCTTCTCAGGCTGGTCAATATTTACCAGTCATATTCCAGATGATTTAATGGAGGATACTCTTCTCTTCTTGTTAACAGGTCAGTTCTTGCCAGGCCTTGGACCTTTGGTAAATGTCATGAAAATCAGAAGAAGTAAGAAATGAGCTCTTTTATAAAGCTAAGTGTTGCTTTAGACACTCTTAAAACTTTCTTGCACCAAATATCATGTATTCAGTATTTGCAAGTATGAGAGGTGTTGGGGAAATTATATATTGCCCAATATAGGCTTCTTTTCTTCTTTCTTTTCAGTTTATGATGATGATATAAAGAAAAATGAATGGTCCACAGTGCTTTGAGGAGTTCAGGGCACCATCTTCATATTTGTTTTCCCATTTCAGTCTTTCTGCTGCTCTCAAAAAAATATTACTTCAAAGATTGACTGTTTTCATATTTAATGTAATATGTATGCTCTTCTATGTATGTTAAACTCAGAGGTCAGTACATAGCTCCTGCTTATGATATAATCTGCTAGGGTATTTCCTCCACTTTTCTGATCAGGATTTCAGAAGGAGGAAAGCAAAAATGGATCACAAAGAATCATTCAGATTTTACAGTGAACTCCACGCATCTTTGGACTTGCAGAGTTTAGTTACAGTGAATAAGGGGGAGAAGGGATAGATTCTGCAGAAATAGCACATGAAAAATATTGCAATTCATGCAATTGCATTCTGTTTGAAGTACTACTCATGCACTAGAGGCAAGTGCACTATTGTCTGCTTCTGCTCTGTGTGCAGAAGAAATATGATTCTCATTAATCTCTGCTAGGAAAAAGTGAAGTCTGAAGGGGATAACACTGCTCCCATTTTATCACTTCCCTCTTATGTTGATGACACTCCTGTGAGGCAGGTGACAAGGAGAAGGACAAACGTAGGCAGTTTTGTTTCCTTTACTTACTAATACCTATTCATTGTGTCCCAGTGAATTACCTGATTCTCCATGAATCTTGCCACCCTCCGTACTTGCAGGAAGAGCGGTAAAGGATGGATTGGCAGAAGGAATGACACTTCTGGGAAGGCCATTGAAGGAGAAGTGGAAGACCAAAATATCTGCTAGTTCACTTAGTCTAGTCTCTTCTGCTCCTTCCTTAGCAAAATATAAGCACTGGAGGAAATAGCAGAAGTTTAAAGAAGTTGATTTTTTCTTTCTAAGTCAGAGAATCAAGGAGAAAACAACAGAAGGAACACCACATACCTTGCAGGAGCCCAGTCTTAGTTTTTGAACAGATCACCCTAGATGCAACACACTTGGTCACATACCAATTCACTTCTGGGATTTACATTAAAAAAGCACTTGCAGGAATCACATGATGTCCTAGTTTGGATGAATACAAAAGACAAAAGTTCTCCAACTAATTTTGTGCACTGATTCATCTAAGCTGTTTCTCCTCTGTCTCTTTCTCAAGATAGCTGAAAACTTAACTTGGCACAGATTAATTCACTGTCTCAGAAACACAGAGAGAATACTGTAGAGTTAATTCCAGCTGTCTTGGAGCTTGATAAGCCTCTAAGAAGCTTTTGAAAAACCTTAACACTTTTAAAAGATCTTTAAAAGCAGTTTTTCCTGTTTGCCCTAACAGGGCAATAATACTTCTTTAAAAATAGCAGGTAGCAAGGTCCAATCAATAGACCATTAAGATACTGACAGCACCAAGATAGGATTATGTGACAAAGAAACTGTGAAACCTTAAACTTTTTCATTTTTGTCCAAGAAAACATAAGAAAGTGGCATTATTTATTTCATAAGTCCAACTTGAAATAATCTTGCCTCTTTCTTGTCACCAGAAAAGACTCCTGCTTGCATAAATATGAAACGAGTGGGTTAGTGAGGTATTCATTTTATCAAAAAACCACGATTCTTATTCTTTGGGCTGAAAGATGTTTTACACAATAAAGCAATTTCCCTTTGCTTCACCTGCATAGGGTAACACTGAGGTTCTACCAAATTCTTGAGGGACAAGTTCATCTGTTGTTATTAAGCATCATTTTTTGGAGACAACCTCTGGCACATGAACTGCCCAGACTGTTTGTATATGGGAGCTGAGAGACTCTGTTTCCCATAGACCACAAGACGAGATGAACTTTTGAGTAGTCATAGAGAAGCAGATTTTATGGACTAGGAAAAGTCATCATCCAACTTCACTTTTATTCGTAATGACTATATAGTGGATTCGTAATGACTATGTAGTAGATTCATATTTCAAGTCTGAACTGTTTTGGCAGGTTGTAAAACACTACAAGGAAAATGGTGCTGGTTTGTAATGCAGCTTCAGAAGATGAAGGTACCATTCTGGTAATTTAATCATAACACTGAAGGTGGTTGATGGTTTCTGGACAGGGCAGCTGTACACCCACGTCACGTGTGATACCCATGCTAGGGTATTTAAAGCTACCTCAACTATTGGTTAGCTGTGCTGCCCTCTGGCTTGTTTGTGCATCTCAGCTTCTTTTGACTTTGAAATTCAAAGGCCAGATGTTTTCCAGCACAGTTGTCTAATGCCAAGGATCAGCTTTGACACATGCATTTCTGCTCAATGTTCCTGTTATGCTGCAGGGTGAGTGGGGTGCAGGACAGTGTGCTACTTCCCCCCTGTCCATCTTGAGCTCATTTTCCCCAAACTGACACCCCAGTTTCAGTGCTGACCATCTTGCCCTTTGCTTCTCTGCTACCCACTGCTGAGAAACATGACATCCCAAGTGCAGGGGTGAAGTCACTGTGGGGGATTAGTTTTGGACTCAAAGTTACATATGAAATTCCTGGAGAAGACCATGCAGTCTCCTCCCAGTATCAGCCTGCTGCCCATCCCTGTCCTGCACAGCAGATAGTGGTGCCACCAGATGCAGCTGAAGGTCTAACCTCAGCTAGCGAGGATATGAACAGGGACATGACAAGCCAACTGTACCCTTGCCATGGACCGACTGATTTATTTTCTGTCAGAGACAGTGAAAAGAAAGCCATATTTAGCTTGTAATTTGAACATGAGTTCTTCCCTTCTGTGACTTAGCATTTGTTATTATTGATCTGATATGAATAACAGACATTGTTTGTAACTGGGAGCACATAGTTCTGCAAATATTATTAATGCAATTGTCTTACCAGACTTGATCCAAAGCTGGTGAAGTCAACAGAAGACTCTTAGTGACTTTAGTGGACTTTGCATTTGTAAGGTGAATGGTGAGGGCTTTAGGCATAACTTATAGGACCTCTCTGCCTGGGGCTACATGAAGCTGCAACTGCTCTGTTGAACTCAAGGCAGAAGGGCAGCTGCTATAGTTGGGAAACTTCCCTTCCTATATTCTGATCTATGCACATACGTAGGACTTTCTATCCAGCTACCAAACAGTATAAAGGTCTCTCAGCTACACTGCTCTCAACACAGCAACTAGGAACACTCTGTGTAGTCTTGGTGAGTTCAGAAATTTCATGTGGACTCTGGGAGAAGAATACATCAAATTTGCTTTCTAATAAAAAGTTAAGAAGCAACAAACTATGCTTCAGCTTACCAAGACAAGAGAGAGCGGAAGCTATTGACCCAGCCCCCTGCAGACTGCTTTCATTAGTTGTTCAGA
The DNA here is from genome assembly GCF_000700745.2 of Antrostomus carolinensis. NCBI lineage: Eukaryota > Metazoa > Chordata > Aves > Caprimulgiformes > Caprimulgidae > Antrostomus > Antrostomus carolinensis. The sequence continues at coordinate 8,105 of NW_010322425.1, forward strand.
TGCACATGCTACAGATTAATAGGATTTCCTATATAGTCTCACTATCTGCACAGATATGATGCAACAAGGATGGCAAAGTTAAGGCTGAACTAAATCAGTGGTAATATTGAAAATAAAGAGTTAAAGGGAAAAATGAAAAAATAAGTTTCTTTATCTTTTCAGATTCTATATTATAAGAATTGAGAACCTGACATTTTTGAGAGACTTCCTTACAATATGCCACATCTTTTACAACTGTTTTAGATTACAGTATTCTGTAATATTATAATTTCATTAGTGGTTTTGTCCAGGTTTTCCTCTCAGAAACACATCTGCATGTACATTGTGTAGTGTCTGCTCTGCTTGTATAAAAAGTGTGTGTAGTACATGGGATGTGGATATTTAATCAATATCATCAGACCTGCTGCTGCATTAGGGCTGATACCCAGAAATCCTGGAAAATTCTGCAAAAGTTCTTAAATTCTGCCCAGACAAAATTTCTAGACAGAACAAGAAAACCTAGACAAGTATTTGCTCTAACTATATCAAATAGCAGCCTACTTCATGTTTATGTTCTAGTAAATGATGAGTTCTATCAAAAAATAGATAAATTACCTTCTTTGGAGAAGGAAGTAAATACTGACCTTTACACAGCTTGAAAAATGAAAATACAACAGCTTATACTCAGAGTAATCTATCCACCTCTACCCATATCAGTAGAGCTATTCTGGATTTATACTACCATTTTTCAGTTCAGAATCAGGCTTGAGACAGAGACATGAAAAGGGGCATATAAATAACTATAGATTAAGTGGAATGAGCTGGCCTGTTGTTCAGTGTTCCAGTTACTGAGTGACAGTATTGTACTATATTTTAATTTTTTATTTTATTTTATTTTTTCACAAAAGAGCTCTCCACATAAAAGAGTCAAATCTCATAGCCACTGGGTGCAGAAAATCCAAGGATGTTATTAGAAGGAGACACTGAGCCATTTTTTGCTATGTAACTCTAAATTCATGGCTTTATCTGGACCTGCCATAGCAACAAGTGCCACCAATATCTTTGTTTTGCAGCCACCTTTCCTGATGTCAACATCGCTGTTGCCACCAAACAGACAGATGGCCAGTAAGGATATAATCGTATGTCCTGCCTACATCAACCATATTATCTTTTGTAATATATCAGGTCAGATCCTCTGTGGGTTTAAGTCAGGACAGCTTCGTGGAGACTGCATCAGCTTCAGAAAAACACAGCCTTCTACAGTAACCAAGGGTCTGGCCCCAGCACATTACCCTGCTGCAGCATGGGGAGTAGAAATGAACAGTCTACTCATAAAATAAGATTCCAATATTAATGTTGCTTGCGTTTTCCAAGCCCTTCCTCAAAACCTTCAAGGCTTTTTTTCTCACTTCATCCAGGTGAAAGACAATGATAATCAAGTTTTCCTATTAATTAAAAGTATTCTAACATGTAATTTAACATTACAAACTATTTTGACTTTTATTTTACACAGAGAAGATACATTTGTGCTTGTTCTCCCTTTGGCTATCTTCAGAAAAAAAAAGAAAAAAAAGAAAGAAAGAAGTACAGAACAAACTTTAGCCCATCATAACCTGTCAGACCTTTACAGGCTTCCAGATGCACTTTGTTAACAGAAATAATAGAAGCTTGCATCCGTTGTATCGTATCTGTGAGACATCACGCTGCTTCTTGGATTAAGCCAATTTAAAATGTATTGAATCCTGTTTTGCCAGTGTCATATTTAGGTCTCTTTCCTTCAGAATATTGTAATGTAGCTTTCTGGGAATATTTTTTAATTATTATTTATTTCTCCTCTTGTACCAGTCCCAGAAGTAAGCTATGCTATTTTCTGTAAGAAAGCCACTTGGATCCATCTAATGCTGTCTTCTTTACATACAATAAAATTTAAATTATTCCAGGCTCACTCTTTTAATACCCCTGCCCAATAGACTGTATATGTTTCCCTCTTCCATAACCTGTCAGTTTGTCAAGATCTTAATTAACCAAATCTATTGTGTGGTGCCTATGTGGCATATAATTAAGAGCCTAAAATGTCCATATTCATTTTGAGAGGGATTACATCAATATTTACTGCTGGAAACCAATACAGTAACCTTTTCTTTCACTATTAAACCAATACTTACTTGTTGTAGACTTTAATTCTTAAATAACTACAGTTTTCTCTGTCCAGCAGAGCCAAAAAGCCACAGCAGGAAGAGGGTGTCTGCAGTGCCCTGCCTCCTCTGATCTCCCCAGGATGATCTGGCTTTCAGGCCGTGGCTCAGCTGCACTGCAGCACAGCCCTCTGCCAGAGCCCAGAACCCACACCAGAACATCCACAGCTTGCACGCAAACACACCCACACAACAGTACACTGTTCTGCCATCAAGTCCCTGATGTTGAAGCAGTTGTGATTACATGGAGATCTGAACCCCGTTGGCAGATCTGTCACCTTTGAGTGCAAAAGACTTGGTGTCACTATGGCTGTGACAATCCTTCCAGACGTGCTCAGCTGCTGGTTATAATCACATGATGTAACCGCTCCTCTTGCTATTTGCAAACCCATTGTTCATAACTCTAGAAAAACAAAAAGCAAAGTTGTTTTAGGAGGTAAAAAAAACTGTCTAATTGTCTTCTTATGAACAAGAAGAACTTTAAAAACAAAATGGGACTCAGAAATGCAACCATGCATGGGGGCTTGGGCTCAGAGACTCTATTTCTCTTTAAAGATGTAGGAATAGCTAGCCGTGTTATAAGCAATTAAATTCCCTGCCTCTGTTGTATGTACAAACAAGATAGTTTGTATGTCATGCAGAGCACTTAGAAAGGAAATGTAAACATACTTTTTCAATTAGCTACAGCAGGAGCCTCAGAAACCAAATGCTAAAGTGCAGGCCTGTGAAAGCTGTAGGGAACCATTGGGGTTTATTTATTTATTTGCTGGTGTGACATGCTGTCTGAGAACTAAATTGACACTGTTCCAACTTAGTGGGCAAAGGAAATAAAAATACTTTCATTCTCCCCATACCAAAAGAAGGAAATTGGTGCTTTACTTACATAAGGAAATGGGCAGCGGTAGAGTGGAGAAAAAAAGAGTTTCTCTCATTCCTGCAGAAGCCAGCCACTGTCAAAGGCTGACGGCAAGCAAGAGGGGAGAAATGAGGTAGGCTAGAGATATGAGCTTTTCCAGAACAAGGGATGAGGCAGGAGGTAAGGCTAAAGTCAACACTTCGATCACCACTGGAGATGATGATGCTCCTCCTGACCAGCCCAGCTTAGATTGGAGGTTCAAAATCCAGCCTTAAGGGACTGCTCTCTTTTCTTAGATTTGATGGGTCATTTAAGCTCTACCTTGGAAGATGTTGGAGAGGGTCAAAAGGCTGGAAAACTCTGAGGAAATAACCTGTAGAAAATGACTAGCAGAGAAAGGGAAAATGCACATGGATAATCAGCAGAACTGAAGGACAGGACTTTTCAAGTTCTCATAAACAAAAGGACTGAAACTTTCCACTCACTCCTATCTGTGTAAATAAACTAAAGAGGAGGTTATAGTTCTCCCCCTCCCTCACGGTCTAGCACTATGTGGTAGGTACAGCTGATGCTGCCATTCCTGACCTCCACCCCTGAGTGAGTGCCGCAGCTCCATCTGAGGTATAACTACTCTCTGTGATGGTTGCTGCTCCTCCATTTCAACTAGGCAGGGAAAGGGGATGGGATGGGTTACCACAGCTAAACTTTTCCCATTTGAACTGAAGGAAGTGCTAAGGCAAAAGACCTCTACACCAGCAGTGGCTGTATTGTTCCTCCCCAGAACAAAGTAGAACCATGACTTAGACTAGACAGAGATTCTTGCATATTTTGCCATGCTTGTAGAGTATTAGGTCTATGAGATGTCCTTGACCTCACCCAGATGACCCAGCTCTCCATTTCTTCCCTTGGAAGTCTGTGTAGCTCAGTAATTACTATTTGTTAAAAATGGACACATTTCCAGTTGGTGAAGATGTGAAATGGATTAACTTCTAGTGACTGAATGACATGATCTTGAGTGTAATGAGTTAATCTATTAAATAGTGACAGCCATCATTTCAAAGATTAATATTGTGCAGCTGGCAAAATGGTGTATGCAGATATGCTTAATTAACTACGTGCATGGTCAATGCATAATCAAGGTAATTGCATAACTATCATTAATCACTAGGAGTAAATAATAAATATATAAAAATATATTAGTGAGGGTTGCATGCACGAAAGGGGTACTAGCATTCACAACATAATAATATAGCTTTATCACACAGACAATCAGAAAATGCTAGGTCAGAGACAAATGCAAGAGATTTTAGCACAGCCTTACCTATAAACAGGGGAGCTGTACAAATACAGAGGATAAAAGAAAAGAGGAAAGAAACTAACAGAGAAGTTAAAATCCCCTTTGTTTGCAAGGCAAAGATGAAAGGACATGGATACAGTCCTGAAATGGGTTTAGCATAACTGCAAACAGGAAGATTTGAGAGGCACATTCAAAAGGAGGATGCATCTTGACAGACAGAGGAAGCGAATGCCAGATGGAGCAGGACCAGCAAAGAGAAAACTCCAGAGGGAAAAACCAGAGCTAAGTCTGTAAGCACGCAGGGTATGTAAGGTCAGAGGACATGGAACAAAACTGGGGAGTACTGAAGACAGGAAGTCAAAAATGAAGGTAAAGGAACCAGCTCAGTACTACAGTTGTCTCAAAAAGCTATAGGAGTTCTGGATCTCTAAATTTTTAAAGAACACATTTGGGATGACCATAAAGCCTGAGTATCAAAGTGATTTAAGGTGTGAACTTAATACATATTTTAGAAAAGAGAAGGAATACATGCAGTGCAGTGAATTAATATTTCCCTCACTATCCATGAAAAGTTTTGTTTGAAGTGATTTTTTCTGCTTGCTGAGGAGAGCAGCATCCAGCAGTTGACCTGAGATCAATATGGATGGGAAGGGAGAATGGCATGCTCAGGACAGGAGGGTGGTCACTAACCACCGAAAAGAGAGCCGCTTTGGTACAAAGACTCAATGACAGTCTACACTGTACTCAGGCAGAGAGGCAACATTCATTGTCAGAGCCTTTTCTAGTATACCTCATGCCTTGACCTAATCACAGCATTCTTAATACACTATTTTGTAGGCTGCTCCTTTACTATCCCTCTTTCCTGGGTAGGAAGCACAAGATAGCTGTGGTGCTCCAGGAACAAACTGGAGACAAACTCGTTATCCAAGGCTGAGTCCCCAGCCTGCTGCTGCCTAGCCTGGACAGGAGGGAAAGGATTCTCCTTTTTAAATTTCTCTTTTGTGTGTTTGTCAGCTTACCCAGCTTGTTCATATTGTAAGCATTGTAAAGCTTCAGCTTTATAACCCCCCACAGTCCAGCGATGTCTGTGCCTGTCTCTCCTAATGTTAGAAAGGTAAATGTTATGGTGTTTTACACTGGAACTAGAAAATATGTATTTTAAAGGAATTAGCCTGGTAAAAACCATAGAATCATGGATGGTTTGTGTTGGAAGGGACCTGTAAAGGTCATCCAGTTCAATACCCCTGCAGTGAGCAGGGACACCTTCCACTAGATTAAGTTACTTAGAGCCTCATCCAACCTGACACTGAATGTTTCCAGGGATGGGGCTTCTACCACCTCTCTGGGCAACCTGTGCCAGTGTTTCACCACCCTCATTGTAAAAAATATGTTCCTTATATCTAGTCGGAATCTGCCTTCTTTTACTTACTCCTTGTCCTATCGCTACAGACCCCACTATAAAAAAACCCTGTCTTTGAACATGACATCCATGTATGAACTTATATTCCTGAGGTTACCTCACTTTTTCAGTGTGAGGAGAGGGTGTACCATAAGAGAAATTCCCCACACACACACCATTGAAGCCTTGGGAGGAAGTGAGGTGTTGTACAAGTGTTGGGTTCTCCCTTATCCAGTACAATTTGGTGCTTACCAGCAAGTCAAGAGACCTTCTGGCTTCACAAGGAGGTGTTTGCACTATCATAAAAATATTGAAAGAGAATGAGTAATGAAGAAAGGGGATGTTCAAGTGCTGTACCGAGCTCCTGCAAAGGAGGCCAGTGGGCTGGAGTGCTCTGTCTGGCACCTGTACAGCTGGATGTGGCTGCAGTCACTCTGCTTTTGCTCACAGGGCAAGATGATAGAAAAGTCCTGAAAAATGAACCTTCTCCCATTCCCTGAGAAGATGAGAAGCTAACTCAGGGTATCTGCAGCAACTGTCAATTCCATTCTCTTTTCACTGTATTCCAGGATAACAGTCTTATTTTCTACTTGGCTACCAGCATCAGCCAGATACTAATAAAAAATCAAAATAAGGTCCAGACTTGTGATTTCATGCTGTGACAATGCAAAGCTTGCAAGCTAGCACCTGAAGGAAGGAGGCGGACGATCCCAGGGCAAATCTAGGTTCTGTGTACCAGAGTCAGTACTGGCTTCTCTGACTATGCTTTCCTATCAGCATGTTCAGGTTTAGGGGACAGGCAGCTAAACAGCACGGGAATGAGCAAAAGCACTTCTTATTTGTGCTGTGGGCTCAGCCTGGTGCAGATTCCAGCTCAGCGTGGTGGGGAGGACACTGGAGCAGGCTGGAAAGCCAAGTTTCATGTCTACTGCATCTCTTTGCTAGGGCAAGGCTAGGAAGAGGTGAGACACAGGACAGTGTAGTTTGGGAAGGGCTGAGTTAGCCTGTCAATGTTTAGTTTTTTGTTTTGGTTTGGTTTTTTTTGTTGTTGTTGTTTGTTGGGTTTTTTTAATAGCCAGTCCTCGTGCAGTCCTTACTACATGGGTAATCCCAGTGTCCAACTGTCAGCACTGAGGCTGTGACAATGAGTTTAAGCATAGCACAGCTCTGACTGCCAGTCATTACCAACCCTGTCTTGCTGCTTTTGCTCATCTCAGGCATGTCCTTAGTGTATCCAGCTGACACAAATGGCTCTTCTGGATGAAAACCATCATGTAAGGTTAAACTCCAAATCTTTAGCTATGAAACTGGAGCAGGATGAGACCAACTTAGCATACCAGACAGTAGAGCTGAGCTTCTAAGCTTAGCAAGATTAGTCTCAGCTCTGGATCTAGCACAAGAGGACTGAGTTTGTCTGGAGCATGAGTTCTTTTCACCTCAAGAAAACTTGCAGAAAATCAGACTCAGTGCAGGGAAGTGATGGTCTTGAAGAAAGAGCTGAAATATCTTCTGAGACAGATGAGTGACACAGCTACAACTGCAGCAGCCTTGAACATGCTATTGAGCAGCAGAAGCTCCTAGTACTTCCTTGAGAAGTATTTAGAAAAAAATAGCAGTCTAGAGTGAGTATTTTAAGCTACCTCCCCCAGGCATGGGGGGAAGCCCTGTACATTGGCTTCTTAAATGTTACTGTGAACTGGACAAAAACGTTTTGATCCTTGTTTGCACTGTGGCAGAAGTCAGGATATCTTTATGCTTAACACTGCACAGATGTATAGTCTGCTTCCATTCCAGCTCTGAAAAGCTTTGCAAAATGCAGAAAATGTGCAATATGAAATACTATTGTGCAGATGGAGAGATAAACTGGAGTTTATTCTCCTTTCTTGCCACTCAGTTTTCTTTCAAAAAAATGCCTCAGCTTCGTTCTCAGATTCCAAGGTCAAGCAGATGAATTAGTGTAGGAGAAAAGTTTCCCACATTCTCTAATTTAAAGAGTCCTATCCACCCAGGAAAATATCAATTTTGAGAAAATATTGTCATTTTCCAAAACAACATTTTGAAACTTACTGAAGTGCTTAATTTCTAAATATCAATGTTTAGTTTCAAATTGCTATTTTAACTTAGACTGTCATCTAAATATCACTGTCCAAAGAAATATCAATTTAAAGTGGAATGTTTCAGTTCAAAGTAGCATTTCTGGAGGAGGGTTGGTAGCAACTTGAGTGAAATGTATACATTTCAAATGACAGATTTATCAGCAAAAGTCTAAAATTTGATGGTATCATTACAAACCTTGGAAAACTTTAAAAACTCAAAATCATGTTACTAATTTTTCTGATTTTTTTTAATGCAACAAGGAAATTCTCAGAGAGAAAATGTAAATATTTTCTTCATCTTTGGTTTTACGTAAATCTGCTAAAGAGTGATCTGTAACAATATTTTGCAGTTCAAGAACCCTTATATATTGTTTCTGTAACATATAATGATTAGATTTTGCATTAAAACTTGTGTCCTTGTTATTCTTTTTTCCCCTTCTAACATTTCTATTACATGGCATTGTTAATAATAATTTCTCCAAACTAACAAACAAACACAGATTTATAATGAAGACAGTGGGAAGTTTGCTATTAGCACTGATAAGGACAAGATGCAGCCTCAGGTTCAGTGCCTTTATGTTTATTTTTACCTTACTAGTGTGGTTCAGCCAAGTGTTTGAACACCACCTGATTCACAGGCTGATGATGCAGGATATGCAGATTCCACCATTCTCTTAAGTTCAGGCCATTGAACTGTGAACTCATTAGTGAAAAGCCGCCAATGTTGTGACTGGATTTAAATCACTAGAAAAACTGACTGGGAATTAATCAGAAGAGCAAGCCTAAGAATATGATTTATTTCTACATTTATATGCATTTATATTATTGTTCTCTGTTTCTCTGTTTTACTTGCCCCTCTCCAGAAATGAGCTCTTTTCTTTTTTGCTCTGAGGTATTCATGCCATATAAATCTCATCTTTCTCATACCATCGATTGTTGTTTCTTTTGTTATTGCACTGTATTTTATATACTAGATTCTCCAATTCCCACAGAGGGTAGGTGAGACAGAGACAAAAGAGTGAATCGTATCCACAGACAAACTTTTTCATTGAGTGCAAAGGACAACAAAGCTGCGGGTGGTGTAATTGTATAAATAATTTAAAAAGCAAAGAAAATAGATGTGGAACACAATTGCTGAACATCTATTTTCTGCCACAGGTGGTTAATATTTTTCTTCAAGGGAACAAAGTTAGTTTTATTCTCCCCCCAAGCTGTCAAAAATATACACACACACATGCTCAAACACAAACACACACAACAGTGTATGATGGCAATAAAGGATGAAAATACATTCCTGCATTAGCAGCACCAGCTCCAGCTGACTCACCCTATCTTTGATCTTTTTTTGTCAGTGCATCATTGTTATATTCTCTGAATTTATAGTAATTTAAAAACACTAAGCTAACAGGTAATATTACTACTGGAAAATGTATGTGAAAAGCAGCTTCAGTACTTGGGGAAACATCTGGTCTCTCTCCTCTCCCTACTGCTCCCCTGAAGATACAGGGCATGAGCCTGCTGCATGCCTGTACTGCAGCAGAGGGGTCCTGCCCTCCTGTACACAGATACTGGGAGGCCAAATCTGTTGCTCTGTGTAGCTGTTTCTGCACTGTACTGATAAGCAACAATGAAAAACCTGCATGTCAAGCCCAGCATATGGAAATGAAAGTTTCTTTTACAGACTGGGAGTCCCAGTGGAATTTTGGATGCACAGGAGATGTGTCTCTTTTCCTCTTCTGCCCAAAGGAGCCCAGCTGTTAGAACCAAGCAAAGACACCGCATGGCCACACTGTACCAGGACTCCCAAGAGCAGCCCCTTGCTTCCCCGACTTGTCCACGCACAGACTCTCTTCGACCAAGCTCAAGCAAATTTCCCTGTGTATAGTTGTATTTCAGTCTAGGATAGGCTTGTTCCACACAAACAGTTAAATCAATCCTCATTTGCTGCAACAGCAGACACAGTTGGTTTAAAACCAAGCATTCCTAATCACACATTTCTTTGCTCTGGGTTAAGATCACACTGTGGAGAGGTTTTATCTGCCCGGTAGAGTCACTGCCTGGTGAGGGAATTGCAGTATTTTGGTTGTCTAGCATTAATTCCCCTGTGGTGCTCATCTTCATTTACTCCCTGTGGAGGAGATAGAACACACTGATCGGTTATCACCTCATCACCAAAACACAACCTCAAAGGACAGAGAAACCCCCGTGGTACCCAGCTGGATGTGCTGCCATCCTCAGCAGAGGACATCTCACAACTGCTCTGCCCATCACCTTCCACCTTGGGCCCGTTGGGTGACTAGTCCGGCTTTCAAAGAAACAGAAGGAGCAGTGGATCTACTAGATGGATTCTCATGTGGAAAGTGAATCATTCAAATAATAACAGGAATTTAGGACCATTCCTTATGAAGGCTGATGCCTCTGAGGTCTTCAGTCTCAGACATCTTCTCAGACTTAGAGAAAAAACAAGGAGACTCTCAAATATATCTCCTTTCTGACACAGTTTGTGCAGCACTGGTGTACAGACAAAAGTGATTTCTGAGGGGTATACATGGAAACCTGTTGTTAAATATGGCCATTATATTACACCCCTGCACATCTCCTGGATCAATCACCTTTGCTGAGAAAGACACTTCTGAGCAGCTCTATAATCTTCCATGACTCTAGAGCTGATTTCTCAGAAATTTCTGTACCAGCATTACTTGATGGTCCTTCCTTCTACAGTGCAGGACTGAAAATTGTGCTGTGTCCAATTTACCATGTGGTAAGTAGGATAGACACATATTCTTTCTGTCTTAGAACATGTCCTGTAATTCCTGTAATCCCGCATTTTTGGGGAACTGCTCTTACTGAACGGGTGTTTGCATTACGAGCTTAGCTGTTATGCAGTTTGGTCTCTGTATCTAAGAAGCAGGTTTTGTTCCCAGTCTGACTTTCCATGCCCCGCTCCCCTTCCTGCTGTCGCCTATAGTTGGTAAAGTGCATAGTGTTGTTCCCTAAACAGCTCCTGCACACAGTCTGACTTTGTATTCTGCACATCCATAGGCATTGCCTGATGAGAGGGGGCATTGTGCTGCCAAGAGCTGCTGGTTGGAAAAATACTTCTGATTATGTGTAGTGCTATTGTTGTTCAATATCACTGCTTGATCCGCGAAGTCGTATCCTAATTTCTGCTACAACATTCAAAGGAAACATATTTGGCAGCAAGGGAACCTGGCAATAAATCCCTAGTGGCTTACGAGCTGGTGAGTGGCAGAGTCCTGTACAAGATGCAAAGTTCACCTTTTTCCAAGGAGAAGATGCACAGGAAGATTTAGAAGAATTCAGTTTTAATTTCCTTTTCTGTCAACATCATGCCAAGGGCTGAGAAGGCACTCACCTATTGCAGTTCAATACTGATTAAACCTGTAGAAGTCAGCCTTCTGCAAGAGATGAGGATGTTACTCCTTTAAAACTGACTGTGTACTTAATTTGATAATAACCCCTCAAATGTGTTTTTCAGTAAAGGTGGTAAACTCTAGACAAGACTGTATCTGTTAAAATAAATAAATAAAATAAATAATAAAACCAGCTCACACCATCCCTGGGTCATTTGGCTAGCAAGAATGGAGGAAACAAGTCATGGAAAAGGAGGATGGATTGTAAAGGGAGTGTGGTGGAGAATGATACCTCATTTTACTAACATCCATATAGCCACCTCAGTGCTGGCAAGACACTCAAACTGAATTCTTAAGGCTTGTGCATATGTCTGGTGACTGTGGTAGGAATTGGCAAGAGGCTGTTCTAACACTTGTGTGTCATTTGCAAAGAAGTCACATCAACCCTCATTGTAAAAGCTGGTTAAGTTGGATACCTAATTAATGGTCTGGCTATCCAAAGCCATTTCCTTAGGTGCCTAAATACAATTTAACCTCACCCACCTCCACTGGAACATGTAACTCATCATACCTGTCCATAGAGGAGCTACTGGTTAAAAACTGAACTCAAAAGGAAAAAGGGACTTATTCAATGGGAGCACAGTACCTCACTTCCCCCTTTTTTTTAATGCAGCAGTACAAATATCTTACTTACTTTGTGGTAGATTATGGATGTGCTACTGCTAATGACACAGTGCAATGAAAATTAAATCTTTGCCCAATGGGTTTAGATGGAACTTGCAGGAAGCTACATAAACAAAATGTATTATTCATTTCTTCCTTGCATATTTGCTGTTGATATGAAACTTTGCTGTTGAAGTGCTTATGATTTCAGAGCACAATAAAAATTACATCAATGGCCAGTAAGTCCAGCATCTTGAAACAATTCTTTTTGCTATAAAACTTTATTTCCTATGATGCCTTTCATACCAGCTATATCCCAACAGGTTATGCATACTGAAAGAATACAATTACAGAGATAAATAATAAATAGGAAAGGGAGAGTGCAATTAAAGAGATCCTGGCAAGGGGAAAAACATAACTAATATACTATAGAGCAAATGTTTCTCTTACTTAGCTTTGTAAAAGGATATTGATGCATAATGATTAACTTGGTGGGATCCTGTTGGAAGTGGTAAAAACCCTGGCATGCTCCAATTTCAAAGGCCACAATCAGCAGCAGTTTATCAACTGCTGCACTGGAGGATATGCTAATGTCTACAGGGCATCAAATCAGGCCTGTAAAAGCTAATGGAAGTCTTTTGCTTTCACTGTGTATTGGATCAGGCTTCAGTGTACTTATTAAACCAAGAATATACGTCTGTTTTTTTCATCTAGATCTCTACAGCAAAAGAACAAAAACCCCAAAAGGCCTTTTTCAACAGTGACAACAAATCACCAAAGAAAGAGAAAAACTCTTTTACCTCTGCAAACTTGATGTCTTTCTAGCACTTTTCACTTGGGTGTCACTTCATGAAATACTGGGAAGAAAACGTGTTTTCAAACTGTAAAATAAACTCAGTGGGAAAAAAAAAAAAAAAAGGAATCTATTAGGTTAGATTAGGTTCTTCTGAAATGCACCATTTTTTTGCATTTCAGCAACTTTGCTACCTCAGTAACTGAGGTAGCTGGCTAATTGACATATTACTTCCATTAGGCTTTTTTTTTTTAATTTATTTTTTTCTGATATAGAAGTTCAAGTCCTCCACATACAATGGGAAAAGAACAATCTGTTATGGTAGAAAACAACAAATAAAATAATTGCACAGAGAGATACCAGAGCAGAATGCAGAATAAAAACAAATTATAAAAATACTACCCTTAGACTAACATATTACAGCTCAAAAATCTACTTTTCAAATGCTTGGGATAGACTCCATTTTCTATCTGACAAAACAGGTGTGTTTACAGATACTTAAAAGAAAATTACAATAATATAGCCTCATTTCTTTTATATTGTGTTATACTCATTTCACAGATAATCAATAATGGCTTTCAAAGATTTAGGATTGTACTAGATTTAAACAGAAAACTATTAAGGAAGAGGCATTTTTTATAAAAAAAGATAGTATCTTACAGGAGTTGACTAAACTTGTTAAGAAAATGATGGCTGAGAGAATGATTTCTGTCTATGGTTATATTCTGATGGTAAAAATGAGGGAAAGAAAAAAAGTTGTTTAAAATAAGGGCAGTGCTAACACACACAAAAAAAAATGGTTGCAAACAGCGTCACGGCAAATTTAATCTGAAAATCAGAACATTACTAATCAGCAAAAGAGTAAATATCTGAGCAAGTCCTCCAACAGGACTAATCATGGAGCAAGAATAAAGTAGTTTCCAGATGCAGCTGGACTGGGTATAGATGAGAGGGTGTCCCACGGGAGGTCAGACCTACTGTCTCGGAAACTGTCTTACCACCATTGTCCCACCTTCCTAAAATGCTGCTGAACTAACCAGCTCACTTGGGTCTATTCAAAACCTTCCCAGCTTCAAGAGAATCTTCTTCCCACTCCTGTCTCTTTCACAAGCTCTTTTCTTCCTTCAGCTTACTGAACTTCCTTCTGCTGTCCCAGATTTTGCTCTTTTCTGTATTGAAGGTCAGTGTCTAAACCACTTCCTCAACTGCTTTCTTATCACTACACAGCAAATCTCTCCTCAGTAAGCATTGTGCAGCCAAAGTCTCTAGTGACTTTTTCACCCCAGGCCTGCTAGAAGGTCTCCCCTGAGACATGGCATAAATAGAAGTATGAAGTCAAAGAACCCCAGATTTTGGCAGTGACTGCTGAGAATGTGCTGAAAATCTATAAGTGTTTTCATTCTCTGGAGAGAAGACAACTTTGTGATAGGCTTCGAGAAAAAAACAGAGCACTAAAGATCTTGTTACCAGCAAGGAAGACAAGCTTTGTTACTCTGTTTTATTTTAATACTCCAATAGCCATAGAAGTTCTTGGGCAGTTATTTTGGATTATCTGGATTTATCTGATTATCTGGGTTCACAAAGCCACTCACACCCCAAAAAGAGACTGATTTCAGAGAAACATTAAGTAGAGAAGACCACCATTAACTCTTCATCTGAACTTTACAAAAGGCTTTGCCAGGCAGGGCTATGAAAACACAGAGGTTTCCCCTCCCACTGAAGTACTCTAAATAATTTTCATATTATTTTCTCAAGCCGTAACTGAGCAGATGCTTGGAGGAAAAACCATTGCAAAGGATTTAACAGTCAAAACTCTTGAACATAAGATTCTTCCTAGTAATCTAAATCTGGTTCCTGCAGTCTCTTTTCTACATCTCTGTATAAACTTTTAACATGTAGATACCGTGATGGATCTTAAAGTGTATCACCACGTAAAGCAAATACAGTAACCTTGTTCCCAGGCCTTGATATTGGTTCTGGCAGTCTTTATCCTAACATGGAAAAGCATAATCAAGTCCAGTGTCTAAGTAGACCTGGACAAATTCAGTTTGGAGAAAGTCAGGCATTTTTTAACAATTAAAGTAATTAGTTATCAGAACAATGCACCTGGGATCATAGTGGATTTTGCAGTCTTTCACTGAAGGTTGTGTATCTTTTATAGAAACTATGCTACTCTGGGCAAACCAACACTCGTCTCAACAGCTCTAGAGACCTTTCTGAATGCATGCATTAGCAACTGTATGGCCTGTATCTCTGGTCTGTATTGTAAAGGATGTCAGATAACATGTTCTTATGGTTCTTTGGTTTTTGTTGGGTTTGGTTTTTTTTTAGGGAAAATTAACTTATTAAGCTATTTCTTGAGCAGTATTCCTACTGCGAAAATATCAAAATTCATCTTTTCACTGTAAAAGTATTTTATCAACATTTAGAACAGGGACTCCCAAATTTAGCTGCCTAGATACCACAGTAAGGGTATTCCAGGGCACTGTACTAGCAGTAGATTCAGCAATTGCAGTGGCCTTTAGCTTGGGCACCCAGCATTGTCACCTCTCCTGAAGCAGGAGCAGCAGCTCTTGGCTATGGGTAGAAAAACAAAAAGATACTGAAAGTCAGGTAACTAAATCTCCATATCCTCTGTGAACAGTTGATAAGCAGATCTTTCTACCTTATTCAGAGTAACTTGTGTGCATGTGGGGATCTCTGTATTACTTCTTATACATGTCTAGAGAGGGAAGAGTTGGAAGTTTGACAGCAAAAGCCTTCCTTACAAAGGCAGTTCCCCAGAAGAAAGAAAAAATCCCAAATACCATTATTAATGATGTGTCTGGCTTTGAAAAGAACCCTTGTGTTGTGAGCTGTGCAGAATTGCTTTACAGCCCAAAAAGCATCAGCTCCTAAGTTGGTTTGTTCATTCATGTCCCCTGTGGTCCCATTAGACATTTACAACTTGCTTGACTTGAACCCTTGAAGAAAGTCCAGCTTGTAACAATAAATTCCCACTGAAATCCGGATTAAAAAATGTGTTTTGGAATATTAAGCTTGCTATGCAGTACTATCTCAAGCGTCAACATACAGATGAATAAAGCATTGTATTTGGTAAAACTCTTTATTATAAAGACAATAGATTTTTGTAGCTGAAGGAGGTGCCCGTTGAGCAGAATGACTGCAATCACTGGCTTTGTGAGACATCTAGTGGAAAAAAAGGCTATTGTCGTGGATATTCAGTTAGACACACTAATGCAAGGTGATAGATAATCCTACAAACACAACAACAGTAAGCAGAACTGTTGTGAGAAACACAAGGGTACTTGCACCTGAGTGCCTGGAAGAAAAGTCATCTGCTACTTTGAGTGTGTTTCCCAGAGCACAAACTCTTTCTGGTCTTCCATTGCAGCCTGGCAGCACAGGTGCAGTGAAAGAGATGTTCTCTCTGCCAGCTGTGATCTTGCACGTGGTAAAAACAGTGGTTAAGGTTGAGCAGCCCAGATATGAGCATGGTCTGGCAACTCCAGTGTGTTACCGGGGCCTTGTGCAGCCTGTATTCTGCTTTCACCTTCTCCTCCTTTTCCTGTTGCTACTTCTCCTGGCCGTAAGGATATAAGTAAGCTATATTGACTCACACTATAGATTTACCCAGTACAGCATTCCCCTCCAGAAACAGCCCCCAAAGAGTTATAGGCCTTCCCAGAGCACTTGTCCAGCAGTTTCTGTCTCAGAAACTCCTCTGCCAGAAAAGTTACCTTTCTGTCAAACAGCATTTTCTTCCATTCGGGTTAATGTATTGTATTTTTTAATCCATAACTTTTGGCACTCACAAACCTATGCCAATGTTTTCCATACTTCAGTGCCTGTGATGAGATACCTCCTTTTGACTTCAAGTTTGGCACTACCTTGTTTCATTTAATGTTTCCCAGTTCTGGTATTGTTACGAAAAAGAGTGGACCCTCTTTCTATATACCTTCTCTGTATCATTCACAGTTTTATAGCCATTGCTTCTGTTCCCCCCTCTAATGTATCTTTTTTGCAAGCAGCAGAATTCTTACATGTTTAACTGATCCTTGAACAGATGCTGCTGCAAATCTTTGCTCCTCTTTGCCACCCTTTGAAATTTTTTATTTTATTTTATTTTATTTTTTTAAGTTCTGCTGTGTCCTCTCACAGGCAGGAGTTCTGAACTTGAAACAGTGGTCAGGATACACTCACACCATGAATTTCTTTAGTGGCATAATGGTGTTTCCTTTTTTGCTTACTTTTCCTTTCCTAGTAACTCTTACTACTCTATGCTTAAGTGCCACTGCAAACTGAGCTAACGTTTTTGCAGAAATATGTTGTGAATCTCCTTCCACTAACTAGTGCTGAACCCATCACTGTGCCTGTTTTTTCCTCTAAATGCATCTTTTCATGTTTGGCAGCACTAGATTTCACTAGGTATTGAATCCTCCAGCCTACCAACAGCATGAGATCTTTCTGCAAGGCAAGTAATCCTTCATAGCAGTTTTTTGGGTTTACTGTCCTGAGTAGTTTATTATCACATGCAGAATTTGTCATCCCATCCCATCCTCATGCCCTTTTTCTACATAATTTATGAATATGTCAAACAGTACAGGTCCTAGGATAGATCCCCGGAGAACTGAAAAAAAAAAACCCTTTTATTCCTACTCTTTCTATCTACCTGTAACCAGTTATTAATCTATGAAGGACCTTTCATCTCATTCTGACATAGATTAGGGGAGTTTTTTATACTCTGAGAAATCTTGTAAAAAAATCTTCTGGAGATGAGCATGTGGCCACATAACCAAGAGCTTCTTCAAAGAGTTCCAACAGATTCCTGAGGTGCTATTTTCTTCCTGTAAAGTCACACCCATCCTTCTTCACTATGGCTTGTAAATCATGTCTCTACCAGATCTAATTTTTTAACCCAGTTTTCCAATAAGACTTGTTAAAGAGTCACTAGTCTGCTGTTGCTTGATTCCTGTGCTGTGCTGCTAACATGCTTCCCAAATGCCAGATGCACATTGCCAATGAAGTATTAATTACACATCTCCCAAGCACAAGCAGGTGTAAGCTTCATGTCCATTATGCTAAAGTGAGTTTGACACGAACATGAGAGTCATAATGCAGATGAAAGAGTCCTGCCTTTATAGCATCATTTTTGTGATGAAGAAGTAACATGAAGGCAATTTTGCAGCGGTGGCTGGGAGCCTGGACTGAGCTCTCTTGCACTCTCTGTTCTGTTGCTTTTTTGTGTCATCCCTCATCCCCACTGGCTGCCCCAGGCAAGAGAAAACCCACCCTTGAAGGACATAATAATCCAAGAATAGAAGGCTCATGACAACCAGCTTCTACAGCCCTGAAACCAGGTTACATTAAAGGTAGGTGTTCCTGTCTGAACGCATATTTGATATCTCTGGTCCTTTTAAGGCCCCCATCTAAATCAATGACCACTGGCAACAATTCCAGCTCAGGACAGGAGCCTGTCACCTGATTTCAGTGAGCTCATACAACATACATCAGGTTAAAGATCAGGTAAATGAGAGCAAGGTAGAATGAGAGAGACCTGTTTCTGTTCTTGACCTTGCACAATTCTCCTTTTGGTCTTGTATATCCCAGTTCTCCTGCCCCTAAATCTCTCTTCAAACACAATTCTTTTTGAAACATCTCAAACTTCACTTCTGCAAAATTTCTCGAGTTCCATAGGGCAACATGTGTTGGGACACTCACCTGTCTTCATGAAACAGCTAGTAACTGGGGATAGAAGCCTTAATTTGGTGTATCTTGTTACGTCAGGTAAATACAGACAAGTAATTTATTTCTTTCTTCTTTGAACAATATGTGCTGCGAAGAAGTTCCTCCCCACTTAAAAATACAGTTAATGAAACAGGAGGATCTACCTCATTTTTAATCATCACTTCACCAGCAAGGTTCACTAATAGATTAACTAATAGTTAAGATTAAGCAAGAGCACAGCCTGAAAGATCAGCTTCGTATCGTGCTTTGAAGGTTAGCAGCATCTGGCTTTGATGGACTGCCAAAGAAATTCTAGGATCATTAACAAAGGCTGCCCTGCCTCCAGTTCTGAAAAAATATTAATTTACAGACAGCTATCAGAAGAAGGAGAGAATAAAGCATGTTACATCTGCCTTCTTGCCACCAGTTCAAAAAAAAAAAAAAAAAAAAAAATAGTAGTTAATGGAGCACTGCTTGTAATAAGAAGAGACATTAGAGGGTTTTCTAATGCTAGAAGTTAGCCATGCTGCTGCTAGTGAAGGGGAATTCAGAACATGCCCTCATACATCAAATCTCTGCTATGTTGTTTATGAGCAGCAATTTGAGATCAGGATTGGATTTGCAGAGGTATGTGAATTGTAAACAGTTTGCAGAAATGGCAACCAAGATTCCAGTATGCTTACTGTAGGCCTAGAGAGGTTTGTAAGGCAGTATTGTTCTTTAAACTTAATTACCAGGTACAGTTAAATCCTAGGACAGATTTTTATCTTAACATCATGCAAGGAAGGCTGAATTTGATCTTTTGAAGGCATGTCAGTCAGTTGCTGGGAATATCATATGCATGGTCAGCATCAGATATGCTCACTTATGCTATTTCAACACTGCTAAAGGAATCTCTCAAATATTTTATGTTCAAGTCTGAGATGAATTCAAATAACTATGGTGAGGTCCTTGCCTAGAGCCCTGTGCAGAGGACACTTCTCTCTAACAAAACTGCAGCAAGAACAGAAAATAAAAGCTCTCTTATAATGCTTTGGAAGAAACTGAAAGGGTTTTATGCACTGCTACAGTACCAAAACTTGTAAACTCACAAATTATGTGGTTTGAAGAAGCAATGAGACGCATTTGTACAATATGATCACTTCAATCACAGCAGGTGCAGGAGTTCAGACTTGCATTTCATTGAAAGACCACTGAGGAAAGCAGGCCAGTTGCCAGGGGGTTTAAGTTGCAAGCGAGAGGTCTCACCTATCAGAAAAGGCTGAAAACCTCCATGTTAGTGTATGATCAGACAAAGTGGCCCAGGAGCAAAAATTCTGATCGAGGTCAATGTCTTCAGTGTTCCATATCCAAAGTTTTGGCTCAACAGAAACTTGCAGCAGTTTCTAAGGTATATGAGATGCCTAATAAATTCAAATCAGCATTCAGAATTTGGGTTGCACTGAGTACAGCTTTGACCAGAGGTGCCCTCAGTGCTTCCCCTCTCCGTAAAAATCTATGATCTAGTGTGATATGGCAAGAATATTCAGCCAATAAATAGGGATTTGTAAGTTCAAAATAGCACCAGATGAAATAGTAGGATAGCATAGAATCATAGAATGGTTTGGGATCTTAAAGATCATCCAGTTCCAACCCCCCTGCCATCAGCAGGGACACCTTCCACTAACCCAGGCTGCTCAAAGCCTCATCCAACCTGGCCTTGAACACTTCCAGGGAGGCGCATCTACAGCTTCTCTGGGCAACCTGTTCCAGTGTCTCACCACCCTCACAGGAAAGAATTTATTCCTAATATCTAATCTAAATCTGCCCTCTTCCAACAACATGTAAACGTTTTTTTCACTTTAAATTCTGATGTGAAGCATTTGGCCGGTCACAGTGTTACCGAAAACTCGGAGTAAAGAACT
>NW_010322426.1:0-2044 GCF_000700745.2 Antrostomus carolinensis
CCTGGATTTGTATCTCTTACTTCTACTGGGATAGCAAACTGAAGGACCTTGCAACTGCAGCAACCTTCAAGCTTTGCTCCATTGTACTTGTCTTCATCCCCCTTATATGCTTGTTGCTCAGTATTCTGAGGTTCTTTTGTAAATTTTGTAATGACTTGTCAGTTTTTACTGCTCATAATAATTTTGTATAATTTGCTAACTTAAGCACTAATGATGTGTGAAATGACAGATGTGCAGGTGACCCTTATGAACAGCAGCCCGAGTCTTCATACAGATTCTGATGAGGATTTTGAGTCTCTCCCCTGTGAATCTCTGTAAGTCTTACCCTGCAAGGTCTTTAATTCTGTAACAGCTTGGAAGAAACGTTGGGTTTGCATTTTATTTTTGTATTCGCAAACAAAATCCTCTATTCTAACATGTGATGGAGTAGTTCTTCAAAACAGAAGGTGTGCTTTTTATCAGTGTGCAGAGAGCAGAACGACTTGTCTGTGTTGAAGTGGCTCTGATCTCTCATTTCATTTAATAAAGGGAATTTTCAGAAGGGGTTTATTTTACCACGTGCAGTTTTTTTACATCTGCTTGAAATCTGAATGTGCTCAGGGGGTGGTGGTAGCATGTGTTTACTTTCATGAGTCCTGTTTGAACCAGGAAAGGTGTTAAAAATAGTGTTCCTGTCCAGCGATATTCTGTTTCCGACTGGTTTATATTTGTGATGAGAGGACTGGAGCCAAATTTACTATAATGTTTTGCTCTTGCTTGTAATTTTTGCTGATGAAGACTTTCTCTTGAACTTTGCAAGAAGTAGTTTTGTATCTGTTATTAAAAATGTGGTGAGTTTTGTAATGCTTTTAGCCTGCTGCATTTTTTTTTCTCCTTTGTTATCTGTCTGCATGGCTGCTGTTTCTTTGCAGCAACTGAGTGTAAGCATCACTTACAGTCTTTTCTATTTTTGGTCATGCAGAATGGAAGTTTTGTATTTATATTAGGCAGCACTTTGTTTCTAGAATGTCACTAAGTAACCAGAAAGGAATACTGCATAGTTCATATTCTGCTTCAATATGAACTAAAACTATCCCTTCATAAGATTTTATAAATGTATCTGTGACTAGTGTTTTGTTTTAAATAATGGAAATCTGCAAAATAGCTCTCTTTTCTTTTACCCTTACATACTGTGTCTGTCTTTCACTTTTGCTTAATATGTCTTTTCTTACAAGGACAACAGTGCTGAACCAATATTGAAAGTCTCATGGAACGATTTAACTGTAAATGAGACATTCTGGTGTGAGATTGTGAGGGAACACTTAACATTGGTCCAGATGTAGCTTATAGAGTATACCTTGCACTTGTAAGCTCTATGCAAAGCCTGTTTCTTATTGTTTTTTATCTTTTATATACTTTTTCTTAATAAAAAACCCCAAAGATCCAGCCTTCTCTTGCAGTTTGCTTCACTTAAATTGCAGCTCAGAGTTATGGCTTGAACTTGTAGTGCTGTGGTCATCTTAACTTTAACCTCTTACTATTCTAGATATTGGAGTAGTTAAAGACATATAAGAAATTTCTGTATCTTGATTGATCCCTTTCTCATGTTGTCACTTGTTTTTTTACAGTATAGTGAAAATACTGCTGCTAAGTTTGTCTTTCATATGAAGAATTTTGGGCTTCCATGCTTTTGTTTTCCTTATTGTGGTGGTTTCACCCACAGGTAGGACCATGAGGTCCTGCACTCACTCCCCCCACCAGGTGAGATGGGAAGGGAATCACAACAGTGGGGCACAGATTAGGATGAGGGACAGGGAGAGCTCACTCACGAGTTATGGTCACGGGCAAAACAGACCCAAACTTGGGGAAGAAAAATCAATTTAATTCTTTAACAATCATCCAAATAGCACAATGAGACATAACAACCATATCTCTAAGACACCTTCCCCCCACCCTTCCCTTCTTCCCAGGCTCAAATCACTTCACTCTCGATTTATCTACCTTCTCCCCACCACAGCAGCACAGGGGACAGAGAATGGGGGTTACAGTCAGTTCACCATTGCCG